>NC_136978.1:44963140-44968140 GCF_032717465.1 Coenobita brevimanus
TACCACTACTACTGCTACTGCTACTACTACTACTACTACTACTACTACTACTACTGCTACCACTACTACTACTACTACTACAATTATTATTATTATTTTTATTATTATTATTATTATTATTATTATTATTATTATTATTATTATTATTATTATTATTATCACCTCCGTCAAGGAGGTTATGTTTTACCACGCGTTTATTTGTTTGTTTGTTTGTCTGTCTGTCTGTCTGTCCGTTTGTTAGCAGGATTACTCAAAAAGTCATGAATGAATTTTGGTGATATTTTGTGGAGGGGTGGGCCATGGGCCAATGAACAAATGCTTAAATTTCGGGCGGGATCTGCATCTGAATCAGGAGTATCCCTCACAATATCTCCGAAAGTTATCAATGAATTTCATTAACATTTTGTGGAAAGGTTTGCCATAGACCAAGAAAAACTTTAATTTGGGGGAGCATCTGGATCTGGATCTGGATTCTATATCCATGGACCCGGATCTGGATCCTTTTTAATGGCAACGGCATAGGCGGAGGTATGCACTCTCTGATTACTTATTATTATTATTATTATTATTATTATTATTAATGTCGTTGTGTTTATTGTTATCATCATCATCATCATCATAAACATCATTACTATATTTATAATAATTATAATCATCATCTTCATCATCATCACCATCAAACCTTAATTAGTGCCAGTTAGGGATCGAAGTTGCTGCATTTCGGACAGCAGCTCACTACTCTGTGTACAAGACAATCACCTCCAGAAAATCAATGACAAAAAATATCTAAAAATGTGCATATGGTATAGTGATTGTATAAGGCCTGTAGGGAAATAAATATTACACGGTTGGAAATTGGCACTGCAACTGACTATGTGCCAATGCAATGTTCATGCTGGTTATTACAGCTGTGCTTTTTTTTTTTTTTTTTTTTTTTTTTTTTAGAGAGAGAGAGAGAGAGAGAGAGAGAGAGAGAGAGAGAGAGAGAGAGAGAGAGAGAGAGAGAGAGAGAATGAATAGATGAAGGAAAAACAAAGGAAGTAAAAAAAAAATACATGTGCCTAAATGCACCCTCCATTCATAAAATATTTATAACAACTTGATTTAAATAAAAGGGGATTAAATGTTTGTGAGAAGCAACCCCCAGGAAGTGAATTCCAGAGAGTGGTAGTTCTGGGGACAATTGAATTTTGATAAGCACAGGTTCTGCACTGGGGGGGGGGGAGAGTGTGAGTTCATGGGTGCTCCCAGCTGCCCGAGTATTTCGGGAGAAAATGTGAAGGGGAGACACGATTGAAGCCAGTTCGTCCGAGCACTTACGTTAAAAACATCAGTATAATAGTGCTAAAGAAGCAACGTCTCTACGTACTGATAATGGAGGAAGGTCCTGCGTTATGGCAGGACTATTGATTAATCTAATGGCTTTATTTTGAGTTTTGTCCAACTGCCTCAATGCAACCACTCCACATCCACTCCACAGTGGTGAACAGTATTCGATCTGAGAACACACATGACTTTTGTATATTGTGGCCATCTGCTCGTCAGTGAAGAACTCACGAAATCTGTACAGAAGTCCCAATTTTTTAGAAGCATTTTTAGCAAGGGATTTAACATAAGCTGTCCAGCTTGGGCTGGGATTTAGAGTAACACCTAGGATATCAATTGTAATGGATAAAGGAATATTGACAACATTTAAAATTATGCGGGAGTCTGGAGGATCTTTCTGTTAGAGAAATTAATGAATTTAGTTTTCTGAGCATTAAATGAGACCAGATTTGTTTGTCCCCATTGATTGATTTTAGAAAGGTCCTGGTTCAGAGAAATTGCTATGTTTATTTGGGAATTTATATCAGATTGTGTAAAGGAGGTACTAAACGTGAAAGAACTATGAAGTGTCGAGTCATCAGCATAAGAGTGCATTGGGTTGTGAGTGACAGATAGGAGGTCATTTATATGAATAAGAAACAGGGTTGGAACCAAAACTGATCCCTGAGGTACGCCAGCATTTATGGAATGAAATTAGGAATAAATTCCATCTACCATGACCCGTGTCTTTCTATTATGAAAGTAAGAAGAAATTAGAGGAACCAGTGATGCAAGACCATAGTGTGACAAACAATAAGGCCTGGTGCCATACTTTGTCAAATGCTTTTGAAATACAGTATCAAGTGCTACTCTGTGTGTTTCACCATGTTGGTCTATTGTTTTGTTAATCTGATGGGTAAGAAGGCTAAGAATGTCTACAGTTGAGCGTTCTTGTCTAAAACCATACTGCCGACCATTGATTAATTTATTAATTTCTAGGTACTTGACTGTGTGTTTGTTTATAAGTGCCTCAAAAACTTTACCGAGAACGGAAGTTATTGTGATTAGTTTATAGTTTGATGGATCAGAAGTGGTCCCCTTTTTAGGAGCAGGATGGATACTTGCTTCTTTCCAAGAGGCTGGAAAACTTGAGGTACTAATGCACAACCTGAAAACTTTGGCCAGTACAGGAGCCAACACTGGGAGCAATTTTTAAGTACTATTGAAGGAATTTCATCTGGACCAGTACCTTTGTCTGCTGAGTGATTCTGTTATACAGCTTCTATGTATCTTGTGTGAATCTTGAAAGGGAGTATTTGAGGGGAGTCAAAATCAAGTACAGGAATATTGTGATTTTCTGTATATAGGGTTGAATATCAACAACAAGGTTGGTTCTTCCAGGTGTCCATTGGGAGATTGTAACGGTGGAATGGAAAAGATGGTAGTGAAGTCAGCTTTGAATGAATTAAGGTTAGACCAGAATATTTTATCATTTGATTTGTCTAGTAGTTTGTTAGCTTGTCTAAGTTTGATTTTGAAAGATTGATAATAGGTTTATCATGGTTTCTGATATTTCAGTAATAGAGGTTTCATTGGTTTTGGTCCTTGTATAAGTGTTATAGGCTATTGTTTCATGTTCTGTTACACTAGCACAATTGTGGTCAAACCATTTAGGTGAAATACATCTTTTTCTGTAACTATGATGGTGAATGAATGTTTCCATGCAGACATGAAAAAAATTTGGAAACCCTCCCAGTCTGCCCTGTCGTAGTGCCATTTAGTCACCAAGACAGGTTCAGAGCAGGAGGGTGTGGTAGGTGTTGAACTGGTGGCTTGTATCAGACAATGATTAGAGGTTCCGAGATATATATATATATATATATATATATATATATATATATATATATATATATATATATATATATATATATATATATATATATATATATATATATATATATCTCATCAGCCATTTGAGTATCCACTGCAGGACCGGCCTATCCCTACCGAGGTGGAGATGATACAGCCAATGTATCTCTACCAAGTGGCTTACGCTATCAAGTAGAGATTGTATGTAAGGTGAGAAGTATGCTTATATGTGTAATTGTTGTGTTGGAGTGGCTTTGGATGTGTGTGTAGTCTGTGAACCAAGTGTAATCGGCCCACGCAAGCCGATTGGATGCAAGCATACTTTATAGTATGCAACACTGGTTCAACCACAGCACCCCTGATGTCCGCCAAAGCAGTACGTGACCAGAAGATCGCTCCCAAAGTTTATTACCCTGGCGGGGCACGAACCCTCGTTCTTCAGTGTACGAAAACGCACACTTTACCACTGTACCACAGGCTTATATATATATATATATATATATATATATATATATATATATATATATATATATATATATATATATATATATATATATACTATGTAGTTGTGGTGTGTGTGTGTGTGTGTGTAATAAAGTCCCTCACTCACAAGTTCTCCAGCAGGCAAAATCAATCAGCACAGAAACCATGCTAGCCAAAAAGCAGCTGAAATTGGTCGGACACGTGTTCCTCATGCCTGAGCAACGCCTTCCCTGCCAGGCTCTGTATGGCCAACTCCCCGCAGCACGCCACAGCCCAGGGGCACGGAAGAAGAAATATAAAGATCATACTACGACATTTTGGAGAAATACAACATTATATCAAAAGATCTTGAAACCAATGCCTAGGACAGAAAACAAAGGCATTCCCTCTGCAGCGAAGGATCCATTCATCATGAAGAAGCTCAGAACCTGGCCAGAGAAGAGTGTAGACAATGGAGGCACTACCAAACAGAGTTCTCCCAACAAACTTGGGTTTGAATGCCGACTGTGTGGGAAAGTTTGCAGATCTAGGATTGGTCTGCACAGCCACACACTTTGGCACTAAAGACTGAGAAACACACCAGTACTGTCGATATAGCAGTCGTCGTCGTCGTCTGTAGCAGAAGGACAGCTTTAAGTAAGGAAGTGTGTGTGTGTGTGTGTGTGTGTGTGTGTGTGTGTGTGTGTGTGTGTGTGTGACTCTTAATTCAAACTAGGTCAAGCATTTATCAGATATTTTGTTATCATCCACATTCCTAGACATGTGTATATATCCATCCATCCATCCATCCACAGAAACCAACGCCATCACAACAGGTACTCCTTCAACGTCGCTAAAAATCAAAACACACCGGTCCTACGTCCCTGCGGTGTCGTAGGAATAAAGATAAAATAAGAATCCCGTCAAAACCAACGTCAAATTAGTAAAAATCTCGCTGAAGCAAAAATAACACACACAGTTGGCAGTGTAATCAATAACACACATCACATAGAAATAAATGGTGTTAGGTTTTGCACAGGCAGGGTTATGTTGGAAACTATGTGGCGCCAGAATGGAAGGTGGAAGAGGCAGGTAGGGCAGGGTGGTGGTAGTGTGGGTTGTGGTGGTGGCTGTAGTGGTGGTTGTGGTGGTACTGGTGGTGGTAATGGTGATGGTGGTGATAGTGATAGTGGTGGCTTTTGCGAGGATGGTAGTGGTGATGAGGATGGTAGTAGTGTTGCAGGTGGTGGTGGTGGTGTAAGGGAAGTGGCTAGGGACAGGGTCGTTAAGGTCAGTGGTGTGGAATGAAGACGCTGCCGTGAAAGTGCTGACCAACCACACTGGACCGGAAAATGGAGGAACAT
>NC_136978.1:44975640-45015640 GCF_032717465.1 Coenobita brevimanus
GTAGGCAGGTGGGGAGGCAGGGTGGAGTAGGCAAGTGGGTAGGCAGGGTGGAGTAGGCAGGTGGGAAGCCAGGGTGGGGTAGGCAGTAGAGAGAGGCAGAGGAAGAAAAGAAGAAAGATGAAAGGAGGAAAGGAGGGGATAAGGAGAGAAAGAGGTTATGCAGAGGCAGGATGAGGCAGGATGAGCCAAAGTAAGGCAAGGTTAAACAGGTTAAGGCAGGGTGAGGCAGGGTAAGGAAGAGTGAGACAGAGTGAGGCATGGTAAGACAGAGTGAAGGAGGGTGAGGAAGGGTGAGACAAGGTGAGGAAGGTGAAGTACAGTAAGGCTGATTGAGGCAGGGTGAGGCAGGGCATGACAGGGTGAGGCAGGCTAAGTAAGGGTAAAGCAGAGTAAGGCACGGGGAGGTAGGGTAAGGTATGGAAGTTTGAGGGAGGGTAAGGTAGGGTAAGGCGGTGTGAGGCAGGGAAAATAGGAGTAAGACTGGGTAAGGCATATTAAGAAAGGTAAGCACGTTATGGCAGGGTGAGGCAGGATAAGGCAGATAAGGCAGGGTTAAGCAGGGTAGGACAGGGTGAGCCAGGGTAAGACAGGGTAAGGAGGGAGGGCTGGACGAGGTAGAGTAAGAGAGGGTCGGACAGGATGAGCCAGAGTAAGGCAGGGTGAGGCAGGGTAAGACAGAGTAAACCAAGGTAAGACATGGTGAGGCAGGGTGAAATCCATATTTCTCTGCTCTCGTGGTCCAGTGGATAAATTCTTGTTCTGCCGCCGCCTCCCTCTCCCTTTGTTCATCATGTTAAAAATATGCGGACTTCTGCTGGAGTTTACTGCTGAGTGAAAAAGTATAGAGAACACATGTAGAGTACCTGAGGAGAGAGAGAGAGAGAGAGAGAGAGAGAGAGAGAGAGAGAGAGAGTTCTACATCATCCCTCATTCATCATCCAAAACAGGCTAAGAACGACAAATATCACGTGAAAAAGATGAAAACAGGATGGCATATCTATCTATCTATCTATCTATCTATCTACCTAATCTCTCTCTCTCTCTCTCTCTCTCTCTCTCTATGTATGTAATTTGTAACATCTCTAATACTTTGTGTGGTAAGAGCGTGGAATCTATGAGGAAGTAGATTTATGTAGAAATTCTCTCTCTCTCTCTCTCTCTCTCTCTCTCTCTCTCTCTCTCTCTCTCTCTCTCATTTCCAAGTTTTAAGTATATAATCAAGCGTTCTCAACAACCCGAAGATACAAATACCAGATGAAGAACGTCTTCAAGTGCGTTATTTTTCTTTCTTTTTTCCTTCATTTCTTTCTTTCTTTCTTTCTTTCTTTTCATTTCATGCTTGATTTCTTTCTTTTCTTTTCTCCACTTTCTTCAAATCTGGAGGTTTGTATACTGGATTATTCCCGCTGCTACTACTCTACTATATATAATTAGTTTGACAGACACCTACATATATATATTTAACTTGTCTAATGGGGAAATAATCTACCTATTAATGTGTTTTGGTGGCTGTAATCATCATCATCATCATCATCTACTCTCCTTCCTACTTCTTACAGGCTTCTTGCTCCTCCTCCATTCTCACGATCTTTTTTCCTCTCCTTAATCTTCCTTCCTACTTCTTCGTCTTTTTCTCCTCCTCTCCTGCTCTTACGATTCTCCCCAAGTCTCCCTTTCAGACTGGATAAACGTTACAAGTGGAGTGCCGCAGGGTTCAGTGTTAGGTCCTATGCTTTTCTTAATATATGTAAAGGATATTGACGGAGGATTGTGTTGTAAGATTTCATAATTTGCTGACGATACTAAAATAGGTAACAGAGCAGATACAGCACTGCAAAGACAGGCAATTCAGAGAGATCTTAATCAACTGTTTAACTGGGCCCAAGTCTGGCAAATGGATTTCAATGTTAAATGCAAAGTGCTAAACATTGGCAATAAAATTGTAGGAGCTAGATATAGCATGAATAATGTCCAACTTGATAGGGTAAACCATGAAAAAGACTTAGTAGTTATAATAATAAACGATTTGAAACCAAGGAAACAATGTACAGAAGCTGTGAAAAAAGCTGAAAGGATTCATAGGTAGAGCATTTGAATATTAATCCGATAATATTGTCCTCATTTTGTATAATTCCTTAGTACACCCGCACTTGGAGTATTGCATTCACTTTTGGTCACTGTATTATAAAAAGGATATGGAAAAGCCTGAAAGACTGCAGCGAAGGATGACAAAGATGATACCTAGATTGAGAAATAAATCGTACAAGGAACGTTTAGAAGCCCTGAATCTCTTCACCCTAACAAAACGGAGGATACGAGGAGATTTAATTCAAGTATTCAAGATATTCAAAGGACATGATAACATGGTTGTCGATAAATACTTCAGAGTTGATCACTCGAATTACGCTAGAGGCAATGGGCATAAAATTATTGGCAAACGATTCTAGTCGCATGAAGCTAAGCATTTCTTCTTCAATAGAGTTGTAAATATATGGAATAAATTGCCCTCCAACGTAAGAAATTGTGATACAGTACAAACCTTTAAAGGTCGCCTGGATAAGTATTTGGCATCTAACCCCCAGCTTAACATGTTTACTCCTGAATAAAACACTTGTGTATGTATAATTTTCTACTTCATTTTAATTTAATTTTTTTAGAGCCTGGATCAATTTATTAAATGCAAATATAGGATATGTACAGACTAGGATATGCACAGATAGCCCTTAGTTAACTGTAACTACTCATACTTTCGACCTGTGATGGCTGTGGATCATTGAGGGTCCCTGTTAGTTACTTGGCCACCATCGGGATTTTTTTTCATGTACCAGGGGTCACTGCTTCAGGAGGTGACTTGTTGGCTTGTTCCGCATGGGAAAGTTCCTAGTTTCAGTGGAATGAATGGAGCTGGGGCCTGATTAACTGCTGCCTACCTTGCTTGCGCCAGACAAGGCTGCTGCACCACCCCTGAATATCAACACTCTGCAGACGCCCTGTTAACTCAACATACCCTTACATAGCGACATGTATTAGTTATTTATTTATTCAATTATTCATTGTACTTTACTACTTTCTCTTTCAGGTTATTCATACTGGTAGCTTATAGATAATGTATTATAGAATGTAGCTTTTCCCTTTCAGTCTTTCTTATGAAATTTCCATGTCAGTTTTTCCATGCTGCATAGTGGTTTTAGTCACTTTGTCTTGCCAGTTTTAACTGGAGGGTTTGAAGGCGGGGGGAGCCTTCTTGCTTTACCATCCTTATCCTTCAGCATGTAGAGTTAGATCTTGTAGTCATAGTCTACTCTGTAACAAACAGCCTCGAAAGGACCATAAGGTCTGTTGCTGTTTGGTTTCCTTTGTACTGCTTTTACTCCTTCCTCCTCCTCCTCATCCTCCTCTTCCTTTTTTCTCTCTCTTCCTCCGTCTCGTCTTTCCTCCCTCCTCTGTCTTTTCTTCTTCTCTTTCTCTTCCTTCTCCTCCTTTCTCCCCTCTTCTTCTTCCTTCTCCTCCTCGTCCTCCTCCTCCTCCTTTCCCCCACTAATACCAACAAGCCAATTAAACTCCCTCTAACAAGCGACAGCCATTATTAGGGACAAACTACTCTGCTCTCTCTCTTTAATTATCTATCTGTCTATCTACCTGACTATCACTACATCGAATTATCCATGTCTGTTTATCGGTCCATCCTCTCTCTCTCTCTCTCTCTCTCTCTCTCTCTCTCTCTCTCTCTATATATATATATATATATATATCTTTGTCTTTTCCTTCTCTCTAACCTTCCTTTGTTATCTTTTTCCATCTTCCTTTCATTCCTTCTCTCCGTCCTTCCTTCCTTCCTTCTCTCCAACCTTCTTTTCTCTCCTTTTTTTCACCTTCCTTCCTTCCTCCTTTCCATACTTCCCTTCTTCTCTCAGTCCATTCCTCCTTCCTTCCTTCCCTCGCTTCATCCTATCCTTCCTTTTCTACATCCTTTCTTCCTTCCTTCTCTCCATCCATCCTTCCTTTCTTAACTCCTTCCCTCTTTCCACTCTTCCTTCCTTCTCTTTCTCTGTCCATCCTTCCTTCCTACCCTCTCTCCATTCTTCTTTCCTTCCTTCCCTCTCCCTATTCATCCTTCCTTTATTCCTTCCCTCTCTACACCCATCCTTCCATTCTTCTCTCCATCCTTCCTTTATCCATCTCGCCTTTTTTTCTTTCCTTCCTTCTCTCCACCCATGCGTCTTCCTTTCCCTCTCTTCATCCATCGTTCCTTTCTTCTCTCTCTCTTTCCACCCTTTCTTTCTCCAGCATTCCTTCTTTCATTCTCTCTCTCTCTCTCTCTCTCTCTCTCTCTCTCTCTCTCTCTCCATCATTTATTTCTTCCTTCTCTCTCTGTCTTTCTCCATTGTTCATTCCTTTCTTACCTTTCTCCATCATTCCTTCCTCCTCTACTACCATCATCCTTTCCTTCCCTCTCCCTCTCCCCAGCCATCCTTCCTTCCTTCTCTCCCTCCATCATTCCTTCCTCCCCTCGTGCCATCCTTCCATCCTTCCTTCTCTCCACCCAAACAAACATGGCGACGCAGGCAGTGCACGAATCCACCGACAAAGACAGTGAACCTTCTCTTTCAAACCCCACAAGGGAATTCCTCAATGAGAATTTTAGTAAAGTGGACCTCCAAAAGCACGGCAGAAAGATTGGCCTGAAGAATGTGTGGGTGAATAAGGAAACATTAATTAACAGTATATTGGAGAATACCCAACGTAATAAGGACAGTGATGACAACACTGCTTGTGGTGACGTTAGCATCACCACACACGGAGATGACAACTCTGAGGGTACAGACAACGACACTAGAGGTATCGACGTCAGACATGAAGGCAGAGACTGCAATGCTGCGGAAGTTAACGTTGATGGTGACACTAGTGGCGGAGATTGCAATTCATCGTGTGATGAGAGTGAAGTCACGGGAGGTGGTGACGTCAATACTAGAGGGGGAGTCGAAAACAACGTAAGGGACAGATGCGACACCCCACAACTACAGCAAAGTGACATCAAGAAAATTCAAGATAAACTGAAAACTAAGGATTTAGAAATTGAACTATTGAATGCTGAAGTCAAGACCGCGCATTCCACCATAGATACATTAAGCCAACGAATCTCAGCTTTAGAGGACCACCTGGGACGAAAAATTATGGAACTGGAGGAAAGAATGCAAAACCACAACCCTACACTTTCGCCCGCCTCTGGTGCAGTCGCTGGTGGTTTGGAACAACGAATCTCGGCGCTGGAGGACGAGGTACACTCCAAACTCGACACGGTAAATACCAATGCTTCATCCCCTTCCCCCCCAAAGGTTCTGTTGATAGGTGACAATAATCTTTCTGAGATATTATCATAAGATCTTGACCATAATACTTTTATTAGAACATTAAGGGATGCCAATATTGACATACTGAAGTGTTGGGTAGCTGAAAATTTAAATTGGATCCCTGATACCTGTGTGGTTTGTGGAGGCCTGTTTGATATAATAGAAGGGGCTTCACCTGAAAAGATTTTAGACGATCTCGGAGCTTTGGTGAGTGAGTTGAAGGCGAAAAATTAGAATATGAGTATTTACATATGCCAGCTTGTGCCCACTTTGCACTCCGATACTATGCAGGCCAAAATTGATGACGTCAATAACCAGCTATTGAAATGGTGTGCCACGAATGCTATTTTTACCATTCACACTGATAAAGTTTTCAAACTGGGCACAGGTGAAATTGATGACATGTGCTTTACCATAAAGAAGAAAAATAAGGGGCCTATCTTAAATAGATTTGGGGCTATACGTCTATTGACGACTATAGCCAAGGAGTGTCCTAATTTCAAACTATGCTCTAGCTGGGACAGGGATAAATATAACTTTGAACCTTATTATAGGAATAGAATGTTTAGGGTTTCTTATAACAACTACGAAACTGCAAAATAAAGACAGATATACTCCTTGAAGAACACAAACTGGTGTTATTACCAGGAATGCTCGTCACCCACCCCACACCCGCACCCACACTATGGGTTTCAGGAATAGAAATGACACGAATCACACCCAAACTTTCGTTAACACACACCCTCATGCTGCTGCGTTATGGAAAACGTTGAGGGACAGACGTAACTCGGCACCAACCCACGCTGCCACTACAGGGCCCGGCGGAGGGTCGGGGGATAGGAATAGTTCTGCTCCCACCCACACTTACTCTACAGCTTTAGTGGATGGGTCAGGGGACAGGCACAACTCAACATCCATCCACACTAACACTACAAGAGGTGGAGGAAGATTGGGAGGATTTGTGGGTAGTAATCACCCGACCCAGCACCATTCCTGCACCTACATTTCTGGGTCGGGAGTAGGGAATAGAAAATGTTCACCTTACAACCACACACCTTATGTAATGTCTGAGGTTCGTGAGGCACAGTATGATGACACGCAACATGAACGAAACGAAAGGAATTGGTACGCTGCTTCTAGAAATCAGTCTGAGACTGAACTTCCTGATTTCTATAGAAGCAAGAAGGTGGGGTGCTATAACTGTGGAGAATTCAATCATGTGCAGGTAAACTGTAGGTTTGATCACAAACTTCAGTGTGCCAATTGTCATTGTCTGGGACATAAGAGTCGCCTATGTCGGTACTATAGCACATAGGGGGTTGGCGAAGAAGCACTTGCCGATGTAAACACTAAAGGATATTTTTTAACTATTGAACATATAAATGCTCGATCATTACAGTGTAATTTGGATGAAATAATATTGTTATTGAAAGACAGAAATATTGACATCCTATGTGTTAGTGAATCATGGCTTGTTCCCATTACCCCGAGTGATTTTGTTAATATACCAGAGTATAAGATATTACGATGTGACAGTGGCCGTGGAGGTGGCGTATGCATTTATATCAAGGATGTCTTATCAGCCAATGTCATAGAATTAAATGTCCCTAAGCAACCAGGCATTGAAGATGTCTGGGTAACGGTACAGTGTCGCAAATTGCCAGCCATTATTGTCGGATGCATGTACCGACACCCTAAAGCTCCAGCTGCCACTTTTGATTATATACAGGATACATTTAGATCAATTTGTATGCGAAATAAAACATTTTTTGTTCTTGGTGACTTCAATGATAATCAATTTGCTAATGAAAACAAACTTAAAAAGATCTTAAAGAATAATAAATTAACTCAGATAATAGATAAACCTACTAGAGTCACACCTACGTCTGCAACATTGCTGGATCTTGTAATCACTAACAAACCTGGTGTCATAAACAGTTATGATGTTATTCCCCAAGTAATTGCAGATCATGATCTTATTAGCATCTCAGTAGATATTAGTAAACCTAAGAGACCGCCCGTTGTTCGAACTTTTCATCACCTTGGGAACTACCACAAAGACGACTTTTGTTTTAGGCTTCTGCAGAGCACAGACGATTTTGATAAGATTTTGAAAACTGATGATGTAAACACACAAGTGAATATTTTTGCTGATACTTTTGTTAATTGTTTGAATGCCTGTGCTCCTTTTGTAACTAAGGAGATTAAAAGACCGTTTGCACCATGGATGAACGATTGTATACGGCAAGCTATGAGTGTTAGAAATGATACTCATAAAAAAATTAAATCTGATCGACATAATATAGCTCTCTATGAACAATATAAACACAAGAAAAGAAGCGTGTTAAAGCTCTCATTACAGAGGGGAAAGCAGACTACTATCGCAGTCGGTTATGTAATAGCAGAGGAAGCACTTCAGCGACGTGGAAAATAATAAGAGAAATTATCCCAAACTGTAAAAGTAACTCGGACGGTTACAACTGTGATAATAAAAATAAAGCTGACGAATTCAATTTTCATTTTGCAAATGTCGGTAAGAAGACGTATGAACGAACACAAGAAGTCCTCCATGGTGAAATCGTGTCAGGTTCTATCAATTCTCCAAATATAATCTCAAGTGAATGTAATCTTTTTAGACCTCATCCTGTAGATACCGACACTATCATTCTTACGATAAAAGGCTTAAATGAGACTCGTTCTGTGGGCTCGGATGGCATTTCACTGAGATTTGTTAAGGACGCACTCTGTGTTATAGCTTTTTACTTAACCTGTATTATCAATACTTCTGTCGCAACAGGCATTTTTCCTACAGCCTGGAAACATGCATTGGTACTTCCTCTCTATAAAAGTGGTGATGTAAATGATGTAAGCAATTACAGACCAATCTCACTATTGCCCATTGTCTCTAAAATACTCGAAAAGGTTGTTACCAATCAGCTCATACACTTCTTGGAATCTAACAAATCACTCTCTAATACCCAACATGGATTTCGTCCTAGATTATCCACCGAGACCGCTCTTACTGTCATAACAGATAAAATATATAATAACATGGACTCTAAGCAAGTTACACTGTTAACCTTGTGTGACCTCTCCAAAGCTTTCGATAGTATTAGTCACGACATTCTTTTAAGTAAATGTGCTAAGCTTAATATTGACTGCTTCTGGTTCAAAAGTTACCTAGAAAATAGGACTCAATCTGTCCGCCTGAGCAACACTATATCTGAATGTAGCTTATGGGGTCCCTCAAGGCTCAATCCTTGGTCCTGTCTTGTTTACCATCTATGATAATGACCTTGCTGAGAGTATAAATGGATGTTCTTTGGTGCAATATGCTGATGATACCCAATTTCTCCATGCTGACACTATAAATAATCTCGAGGCTCTTATCTCCAAAACAGAAGGAACCTTATGGATTGCAAAACATTATTTTCTTAGAAATGGACTTATGCTAAATCCAAGAAAAACACAATGTATCTTCATAGGTAATAGACGATTTCTATCACATATTCCTCCTAACACTGTCATAAATTGTTCTGGCGAGCACATTTACCCGAGCACTAGTGTAAAAAATCTAGGTGTCTACATCGACAGATATATGCTTTTTGATGTGCATATTATTGAATTAAATAAGAAAGTCATGGGAACACTTATGTTCATAAATCAAATATGTGAAAACTTTGATAAGTCAACTCGAAATATTGTTGTACAGTCTCTAGCTCTTAGCATAATAAATTACTGTATAGGTATATGGGGTACGACAAATGATACCTTACTTCACCAAGTTCAGAAATTACAAAATTTTGCAGCTAAAATAGCTATTGGGGGAGCAAGAAAGTATGACCATGTAACCCCCATCATAAAGGAATTAAAGTGGTTAAAGATTAAAGATAAACATATTTTTGACAGATGTACCACTGTTTATATGGCTGTTAATGGTTTTTATCCGGAGTGGTATCTAAAGTTGTCCACTGTCACTGAAAACACAGCCAGTACAACAAGACAGCGAAATAACCTTTATGTGCCTAGAGCCAGAACAAACTCTGGTGCCAGAGCCATCACCATACTAGGACCCAAACTGTGGAATAATTTACCTGCTGATATCACTCATTCCGGAAGCATACATGTTTTCAAATCTAAACTTAGGGAGTTAATTTTAAGTGATTTGTAGTTGATATTATCATGTATCGAATATGACATGACTATTTTTGTCTGTGACTTTGTATACCGATTTGTAAGAATAACCATATTTTATGGAAATAAAGTATTTGAACTTTGAACTTTGAACTTCCCTCCTTCTCCCCATCCTTCCTGCCGCTCTTCTCTCCATCCCTCCTTCCTTCCCTTTCTCCACCCTTCCTTCCTTCCTTCCCTCTCTCCATCCTTCCATTCTTCCCTCTCGTACCACCTCTCTCTCATCTTAATAAATCCCATACCCTACTCGCTTCCTTCTTAAATCTGAAGCGTCCTCTCTCTCTCTCTCTCTCTCTCTCTCTCTCTCTCTCTCTCTCTCTCTCTAAGTTATTCTGTTTCTCACGTTTGTCGCCATCATTGCCTCCTGCGTACATGCTCACTTGTATACTTTTTCTTCTGACCTTTTACAGCAGAGAGAGAGAGAGGAGGAGGAGAATGGTCTAGAATTGAAGCCTGAATGGGATTTAGGACCTACGAAGATGAGAGGGAAATGACGAAGGAAAGAGAGAAAGAAAGAAAGGAAAGAAGAAAGAAAAAATATTGAAAGAAGAAAGAATGACATGAACGAACTAAGAAACGAAAAATGGAAAGAAAGATGGACTGAAGGAAAGAAGGAAGGAAGAAAGGAAGGAAGAATGACAAATGTTGAAGAGGGAAGGAAAGTGAGAGGAGAGGAAAGAGATGGTGGAATGGATCAACGGTAGGAAAAAGGGAAAAAATAATAAGAAAGATGGAAGAACAGTCAGAAGAGAGGAGAGGAAGGGAGTGGAGAAGGAACTGAAAGGAAGGAAGAATGGGAGGACGAAAGGAAAGAAGGAAGGAGGGAATAAAGGAAGGGAAGAATGAGGGAAGGGTGGAAAACAAGAGAAGGAAAGATGAAGGCAAGTTATGAAAGAAATATTGAATAGGAGAAACATACGGGAAATGAGAGAGAGAGAGAGAGAGAGAGAGAGAGAGAGAGAGAGAGAGAGAGAGAGAGAGAGAGAGAGAGAGAGAGAGAGACAGACAGACAGACAGACAGACAGACAGACAACAGACAGACAGACAGACAGACAGACAACAGACAGACAGACAACAGACAGACAGACATACAGTGAGAGAGAGAGAGAGAGAGAGAGAGAGAGAGAGAGAGAGAGAGAGAGAGAGAGAGAGAGAGAGAGAGAGAAAAAAAGAGAGATTAATAATAGCCTTTCATGGTTTTAATGGAAGTAATTTTCTCTCTCTCTCTCTCTCTCTCTCTCTCTCTCTCTCTCTCTCTCTCTCTCACACACACACACACACTGTCTGTCTGTCTGTCTGTCTGTCTGTCTGTCTCTCTCTCTCTCTCTCTCTATCTATCTATCTATCTATCTATCTATCTATCTATCTCTCTCTCTCTAATCTCATTAAAATTTGAAAATAAAAATCGAGTTAAATTTACTGTTACAGAAATCGTAGTTAAGGAGGATTTTTGTTGCGGTGTGTGTGTGTGTGTGTGTGTGTGTGTGTGTGTGTGTGTGTGTGTGTGTGTGTGTGTGTGTGTGTGTGAGAGAGAGAGAGAGAGAGAGAGAGAGAGAAATTGTCGTATAAGTGTATTATAATTTTATTTTATAAGATATTGTTCATGAGATGTATGATGCCTTATTCGCCTTCTCTCTCTCTCTCTCTCTCTCTCTCTCTCTCTCTCTCTCTCTCTCTCTCTCTCTCTCTCTCTCTCTCAACATGAGTGGGGTAACTGAAGTGTTGGTGGAACGTGGTCTTTCACTTTTCCTAGTGCTCTCTCTCTCTCTCTCTCTCTCTCTCTCTCTCTCTCTCTCTCTCTCTCTCTCTCTCTCTCATTTTCAAGTCCCTTCCCAATCACCAATAAATATATATAGTTTTGGGTATATTCTCAAGTTTTCTCAACAACCCGAAGACACAAATGTCAGATTAAGAACGTCTTCAAGAGAGTTCTTTTTTTCATCGTTCATTCACATTTTTCGTTCCTTCATTTCTTTCTTTCTTCCCTTTCCTTTTTTTTGTTTGGTTTCTTTTTAATTTTTTCTTACTTTCTTAAAAATCTGGAGGTGTGTGTACAGGTTTATTCCCTCTACCACTAGTCTAATATATTTAGTTTGACAGACACCTCTTACTGAAGTGATAAATGAAGGTTTTATATGCTGGTATATATGTTTAACGTGTCTAATGAGGAGAAAAATTACTGAATATTGTGATTTGGTGGCTGCAGTCATCATCATCACCATCATCATCATCATCATTATCATCATCATCATCATCATCATCTACTCTCCTTCTTTCTTCTTACTGTCTTCTTCCTCCTCCTTTCTCACGATCTTCTCTCCTGTCTTTAATCTTCCTTCCTGCTTCATCGTCTTTCTCTCCTCCTCTCCGGCTCTTATGATTCTCCTCAAGTCTCCCATTCATCCGTCCTCTTCCTCCTCCTCCTCCTCCTGCTCCTCACCCTTTTTCTTCTCTCTCTTCCTCCAGCTCCTCTTCACTCCCTCCTCTGCGTTTTATTCTTCTCTTCCTCCTCCTCTTCCTCCTCCTCTTCCATTTCTTCACCTCTTCATCCTGTTACTATCTTTATCTTCTTTGTCGACGTCATCCTTCTAATCCTTCTCTTCATCTTCGTCCTCCTCCCTTCTCCCCTCTCCTCCTCCTCCTCCTCCTCCTCCTCCTTCTTTCCCCCACTAATACCAACAAGCCAATTAAACTCCCTCTAACAAGCAACAGCCATTATTAGGGACAAACTACTCTGCTCTCTCTCTTTAATTATCTATCTGTCTATCTACCTGGCTATCACTACATCGAATTATCCATGTCTGTTTATCGATCCATCCTCTCTCTCTCTCTCACTCTCTCTCTCTCTCTCTCTCATTTTTTCTTCATTCCATTCTGTTTCATCCTCCCTCCCTCCCTTTTTTATCTTCTCTCTTTCCTCTCTCCATCCTTCCTTTGTGTCCTTTTTCCATCATTCTTTCCTTCCCTCTCTCCGTCCTTCCTTCCCTCTCTCAAAGCTTCTTTCCTTCACCCTTCCCGCCTTTCTCCTCTCAATCCTTCCTTCCTGCCCTCGCTGCATCCTATCCTCCACTTTCTTTATCTTCTTTCCTTCCTTATCTCCATCCATCCTTCCTTCCTCCTCTCCATCCTTCCTTCCTTCCTTCTTCCCTTGCCTTCATCCATCCATCCTTCTTTCTCTCCATCCATTCCTCATTTCATCTCTCCATCTATCCTTCCTTCCTAATCTCCATCCATCCTTCCTTTCCTCTTTCCATCTTTCCTTCCTTTCTTCTCTCCATCGTTCCTTCCTTCTCTTCATCCTTCCATCCTTTCTTCTCTCCATCCATCCTTCCTTTCTTCTCTCCATCCATCCATACATTCTTCTCTCCATCCATCCTTCCTCCTTTTCTTCGTCCATTTTTCATTTCTTCTCTCCATGTATCCTTCCTTCATTCCTTCTCTTCATCCTTCCTTCCTTCCTTCTCTCCAGCCTTCCTTCCTTCCTTCCTTCTCTCTATCCATTTTCCTTAATACATTCCCTCTTTCCACCCTTCCTTCCTTCTCTTTTTCCATCCATTCTTCCTTCCTTCCCTCTCCCTACCCATCCTTCCTTCCTTCCCTCTCTCCATTTATCCTTCCTTCCTTCCTTCTCTCAACCCATCCTTCTTCCCTTCCCCCTCGTCATCCATCCATTCTTTCTTCCCTCACTCCATCATTCCTTCTTCCTCTCTCTCTCTCTCTCTCTCTCTCTCTCTCTCTCTCCATTCCTTTCTTCCTTCTCTCTCTGTCTTTCTCCATCGTTCTTTCTGTTCTTACCTTTCCTTATCATTCCTTCCTCCCTTAGTACCGTCCTTCCTTCCTTCTCTCTCTCCCGCCATCCTTCCTCTCCTCTTACCATCCTTCCTTCCTTCCCTCTCTCCATTCTTCCATCTTTTGCTTTCTCCTTCCATCATTCATTCCCTTCCCCTCTCTGTTCATTCTTCCTTCTTTCTCACCTTTCCTTCCTTCTCTTTCCATCCTTCCATCCAACCTTCCTTCCCTCTCTCCATCCTTCCTGCCATCCTTCTCTCCATCCCTTCTTCCTTTCCTCTCTCCATCCGTCCTTCCTTCCCTCTCGTACCACCTCTCTCTCATCTTCATAAATCACATAACCTACTCGCTTCCTGCTTAAATTCTGAAGCGTCCTCTCTCTCTCTCTTGCTCTCTCGTCTACATCTCCTCTTCTATAACTCGCTGATCCTCTCTCCCCTTCCCCACCACCTCCCCCCCTCTGTCTGTCTGTCTGTCTGTCTGTCTGTCTCTCTCTCTCTCTCTCTCTCTCTCTAAGTTATTCTCTTTCTCTCGTGTGTCACCATCATTGCCTCCTATGCGTACTTACCCACTTTCATTTTTTTTTCTTCTAACTTTTTACAGTAGAGAGAGACAGAGAGAGAGAGAGAGGGAGAGAGAGAAAGAGAGAGAGAAAGAGAGAGAGAGAGAGAGAGATTAATAATTACCTCTCACTGTATTAATCAAAGCAATATTCTCTCTCTCTCTCTTTCTCTCTCTCTCTCTCTCTCTCTCTCACACACACACACACACACACACACACACACACACACACACACACACCACAACAGAAATCTTCCTTAATTACAATTTCCTTAACAGTAGATATACCCCGACTTTTATTTCCAAATTAATGAGATTATAAAGGAGAGAGAGAGAGAGAGAGAGAGAGAGAGAGAGAGAGAGAAAGAGAGAGAGAGATTAATAATTACCTCTCACGGTATTAATCAAAGCAATATTCTCTCTCTCTCTCTCTCTCTCTCTCTCTCTCTCTCTCTCTCGGGAGATATCAAAGCTAAGCCCCGACTTGGGCCTCTTTTACCTCTGCACGTACACGTCTCTGCCTGTCCGTCTATCTGTCTGTCTGTTTCTCTATCAGTGCTTGTGTTGTTTCTAGTTTTTCTGGTCTGAAATATTTCTTGCCTAATTTAATGGTGGGTGGTTCTTTGAGTGATCCATTTGAGGTTAGGTCAGGAGTGATTCAAGGAGGAGTTCTTTCGCCATTGCTGTTTGTTTTGTTTATGGATTATGTTATGAGAAAGGTTGTAAGGAGAACAGGTGCAGGAATTAACTGGAAAGACAATAAGAAGCTGATGGATTTGGACTATGCTGATGATATTGTACTGATTTCCGGAAGTATTTACGAGATGCAGAGGGTGCTTGATTGTCTGGTGGAGGAAGGAGAAAAAGTGGGATTGGTAATAAATTGTGGAAAGACTGAAATTATTAATATGAACGTGGAGAACCAAATCGATTGTGTAATTGGGAATAATGTGGTGAAGAATGTAGGAAACTTTAAATATCTGGGACAATTGTATCATCTAATGGATCATGAAACAATGAAATTGAGGAGAGGATTAGACAGGCTTGGCGAGCTGTTGGAATGTTGAAATCTGTTTGGAATAATAATATGCTTTCGGTACATACTAAAGTGAAAATTTGCAAGTCCATGGTTAGACCAATTTTAATTTATGGGCATGAGTCATGGTACAGAACAATTGCAACAGATCAGAAAGTATTAGGATTTGAGAATAAAATACTGAGAAGGATTCTTGGGGTATACAAATGAAAGAGTAAGGGATATTACGAGAGTGGAACCAGTTAATGAATATGTGAGACTGTCTCGCTGGAAGTGGCTGGGGCACATATACAGAAAAGAAGGCAGTTTAATACAGGATGTGCCAGAGTGGACTGCTAGAGGAAGAAGAGGTAGGGGCAGGCCGAGGGAAACCTGGTTGAGGACAATGAAAAAAGAAGCAGGAGAGGAGTGTTGGTGGGACCTGAAGGAGATGGCAAGAGACAAATATTGGTGGAGAGAGTTCATCGAGGCCCAATGCATCCCGTAGGGTGCCACAGGAAATAATTGATTGATTGATTGAATTTAACCTCCCTCTTCTCTCTCTCTCTCTCTCTCTCTCTCTCTCTCTCCCGCTAAGTATACAAATAAAATCTAAATTGTTATATCTTTCCTAATGGAGCCACCTGTTGGATATATCCCTAAGTCTTCCAGGATTTAATTCGCCTGAAGACATAGTTGGCCTGGTAAAGGAATTTATCGCCATCTAATAAGTTCAGTTCTGGTCATTACTATGGTCAGACTCAAATATGAAGTCCGTTTGGGTGGGGCCCGTGTGGGGATTTCCCTCTCTACAGCTCTACCAAACCTCCTCTCTCTCTCTCTCTCTCTCTCTCTCTCTCTCTCTCTCTCTCTCTCTCTCTCTCTCTCTCTCTCTCTCTCTCTCTCTCTCTCTCAGTTGATTGAGAAAGTTTTTATATATTTATAAGTTGTGTTTTCTTCTATATTGTTTCGACCTTTTTTCCACACCACCATTGAGGTAAAAGTCTTGGCGCGTTTTTTTTTTATAGAGGTTTCCCCAGTAGGCATAAGTCCTCTCTCTGATCTTTCTTCTAGAAAATACTTGTTCACAATGTAAATAAGTTCTTTCTCCCGACTGTGGAGCACACGAGAGTGAGTCGGAGTAGCTGCCATCGTGGGTGGGGATCAGGGAGGAAGTGACCGGTCACCTGTAGTCTGAGGTGGGTGTCCTTGACCTCTGGCAAGGTCGGAAAGCGACGTTGTCACGTGGTGTGGAATTTATACAAATCATTGCTATTATCCTAAAAAGCGACACATTGATAGCACTATATAGCCTTATTTAATATATTTAATAAGTACAGAATATTTAATATACAATTTCAAATAGTAAATAGCTGACATATGACAGAGAGAGAGATAGGTACTGGGGTTGATGCGGCAGAGCTGTAGAGAGGGAAATCCCCTCTCGGGCCCCACCCAAACGGACTTCATATTTGAGTCTGACCATAGAAAAATAATCATCAAAAACTCCACGCTGATACTAACCCGTCTTTCACTTCTGATACTAAGAATGAATGCTTAAGAAACGAATACAGAAGTAGAAAACGCCGAGAACTCTGGCCCCGGAGCTGTCAACGCAAAGTGCTGCTTGGTATGCCTGCACCAAGCCCTGCACAAGGACTGACCACCTCCACGACCCGGCTGACCTAAGCAGTTCATCGTCCTTTCGTAATATATCGCTGACAAAAGTTTGGTCGAAATCCGTCAAGGGGTTCAAGATATAGCGTTCACAAGGATAAACTAAGTCAACTCCATATGACCTTGACCTTTGACCTCTTGACCTTTCTTGCCTACTCAGTTCATCGGCCCTTCATATTGCATCACTGACTAAAATCTGGTCGAAATCCGTCGCGGGGTACAGGAGACATGCTCCCACAAGTGTGTTACGGACGCGCCCACGCAGGCACCCACTCACGCTGGGACGGAGAGAGCAATCCCTTAATGCCGCTACCGTAGGGGAGGCAAAGACATAATACTGAAATACATAAACTCTACGGTGAACGCAACCCAGATTTCAATAGCAATGTTCACAAAGGGGTGAAAATTTTCTTGCGGCACCTGGAAGGGTCGTAGTGTGTGTGTGTGTGTGTGTGTGTGTGTGTGTGTGTGTGTGTGTGTGTGTGTGTGTGTGGAGGGATGTAAGCATGCGTGTCTGTGTGTATGAAGGCCTGTATGAATGTGACTGTATGTATGTATGAGAGAGAGAGAGAGAGAGAGAAGGAAGGATAATGAATAAGACTAAGGATAAAAGGAAGGAGAGAGAAGAGAATGAGCGAGAAGAGAAAGAAGGAGAGAGAGGGAAGGATAGGGATTAAGACAAGGATGAAAGGAGGGAGAGAGAGAGAGAGAGAGAGAGAGAGAGAGAGGAAGAAGGAAAGAAGTAGGAGGATAAAAGGGAGGGAGGATCAAAATGAGAGAGAAGAAAGAAATGCAGAAGAAAGAGAAGGGGGAGAAGGAGGGGGAGAGGGAGTGGGAGGGGAAGAGGGAGGGACGGAGAGAGGGAGGGGAGGTGAATTCAGGTCATCACTACTAAAAACCATCAGGGGGAGGGGGGAGGGGAGGGAGAGTAAGAGGATGGGAGGGGGAAGGGGAGGGAAGGGGAGGGAAAGGGTGAAGCGGAGGGGGAGCGAGAGGGTGAGGGGGACGGGAAGGGAGGGGGAGAGAAGGGGAGGAGGAGGGAAATCAGGAAAAATACAACTGGAGGAAAGAATCTGGGGGCAAGATGAGGGATATGAAAGAGAGAGAGAGAGAGAGAGAGAGAGAGAGAGAGAGAGAGAGAGAGAGAGAGAGAGAGAGAGAGGGAAGGTGAGTAAGGCATCATACATTCATAAACAAAATCTCATAAAACAAAATCTTAATACACACACACGGTATTGATCTCTCTCTCTCTCTCTCTCTCTCTCTCTCTCTCACACACACACACACACACACACACATCACAACAAAAATCTTCCTTAAATACCATTTCCATAACAGTAAATTTACCACCGGTTTTTATTTTCGAATATTAATGAGATTAGAGAGAGAGAGAGAGAGAGAGAGAGAGAGAGAGAGAGAATATATTACCCTCTCTCTCTCTCTCTCTCTCTCTCTCCCTCAAAGGGATACAAATGAAATCGAAACCGTTACATCTCTCCAGTAGAGCCACCTGTTGGAAATATCCCTAATTCTTTCACGATATAATTCAACTGAAGACATAGTTGGCCTAGGAAAGGAATTTATCGCCATCTAATAATTTCAGTTCATGTAATTACTAGGGAAAAAAACATAAAAAACTCCACGCTGGTACCAACCCGTCTTTCACTTCTATTAAATAAGAATGAATGCTAAATTAAGAAATGAATGACCTCTGGCCCCGGAGCTGTCAACGCCAAGTGTCGCTTGGTATGCCTCCACCAAGCCTTGCACACGGACTCGCCACCTCCATGACCCGGCTGACCTAAGCAGTTCATCGTCCTTTCGTACTGTATTGCTGACAAAAATTAGGTCGAGATCCATTAGGGGTTGAGGAGATACCGCGTCCTTAAAAATAAACTAAGTCGACTCCATACGACCTTGACCTTTGACCTCTTGACCTTTCTTGCCTAATCAGTTCAGCGGCCCTTCATATTGCATCACTGACTAAAATTTGGTCGAAATCAGTCAGGGGGTTCAGGAGATATTACTCCCACAAGTGTCTTACGGACGCGCCCACGCACGCACCCACTCACGCTGGGACGGAGAGAGCAATCCCTTAATGCCGCTACCGTAGGGGAGGCAAAGGCATAATACTGAAATACATAAACTCTACGGTGAACGCAACCCAGATTTCAATAGCAATGTTCACAAAGGGGTGAAAATTTTCTTGCGGCACCTGGAAGGGTCGTAGTGTGTGTGTGTGTGTGTGTGTGTGTGTGTGTGTGTGTGTGTGTGTGTGTGTCGGTGTGTGTAGAGGGGAATGTAAACATGCATGTCTGTGTGTATAAAGGCCTGTATGAATGTGACTGTGTATGTGAAAGAGAGAGAGAGAGAGAGAGAGAGAGAGAGACAGACAGACAGACAGACAGAGACAGACAGAGACAGACATACATACAGACAGACAGACAGACAGACAGACGGACAGACAGACGGGCAGACGGACAGACAGAAAGACAGAGACTGAGAATGTAGGGAAGGAGAAAAAGGAAGAAGGGAGGAGGGAGGAAGATAAAAGAGGAGGGAGGAAAAGAAGAGAGAAAGAAATGCAGAAGAAAAAGAAGGGGGAGGGGGAGGAGGAGGGGGAGAAGGAGGGGAAGGGGCAGAGGGAGAGGGAGGGGGAACGGGGAGGGAGGGAGGGGAGGGGAGTTCAGGTCATCAATACTAAAAACGACCGGGGGGAGGGGGGAGGGGAGGGAGAGTGAGAGGAGGGGAAGGGGAGGGGGAGGGAGGGGGAGGGAGAGGGTGAAGGGAAAGGGGAGGGAGGGGGAGAGGAGGGGAGGGGGAGGGAAATCAGGAAAAATACAACTGCAGGACAGAATTGGGACGAGGGGAAGGGGAAGGATATTGAGAGGAAATGGAAGAGAGAGAGAGAGAGAGAGAGAGACTGAGAGAGGGAAAATGGGGAATAAGAGAGAGCGGAAGAAGAAAAGGCCCAGAGTGAAGGAGAAGGAATGGGGAGAGTTGATGATGAGGGAGCGTGGGTGGGGAAGGGGAAGGGGGAGGGGGAGGGGAGGGGGAAGGGGAGGGGGAGAGGGAGGGGGAGAGGGAGGGGGAGGGGGAGAGGAAGGGGAAGGGGAAGGGGAAGGGGAAGGGGCAGGAATAGAGGGGTAGGAGTGAGAAGAGAAAGAATGATCAGGGAAGAAGAAAGGAATTTGAGGAATGGCATGAGGGAAAGAGATGAGGAAAAGAAAGGGAAGGAAGGAAAGACTGAGGGAGGAAATGTTGAGAAGAATGGAGAGAGGGAGGGAAGGGAGGGAAGGGGAGGGGGGGAGAAAAGTAGGATCAGATCATCGATACCTTGAACGAGCAGAGGAGGAGGAGGAGGAGGAGGAGGGAGAGAATGAGAAGGAGGAGAAAGAGGAGAAGGAGGAAGAGTTGAGGAGGAAAGATAGAATGGGACTTACTGTGCGTGTGTGTGTGTCTGTGTGTGTGTGTGTGTACCCATTTAGCTAGCTAAGCATAACGTACCTTCCTCCTTTCCTCTTCTCTCCTCCTCCCTCTCATTCTCCATTCCCTCCAACCTCTCTCCTCATTCCCTCCTCCCTCACCTGCCTTCCTTCCTCCTCTTCATCCCTATCCCTCCCTCCTTCCTTCCTTCCTTCCTTCCTTCATTCATTCATTCCTTCCTTCCTTTCATCCTTCCTTCCTTCCTTCCTTCCATCCTCCCTCCCTTCCTTCCTTCCTTCCTCCTCCCTCTGCCCTGTCCCTTTGTTTTATTTTCTCTCTCTTCTCACTCTCATTCCTCCTCTTCTCTATTCCTCTCCTCCTCTTTCTCCTCTCCTTCCTTCAATCTCCTTACCTCCTTTCTTCTCTCCCTTCCTCTTAATCTCTTCTCTTTCCCCTTCCCCCCCCCTCAAGATTCCTAGAACAAGATGAGGGGAGAGGAGAGAAAGCAAGGGGAGGAAGCTAGGGAAGGAGAGAGGAGAAGAAAGAGGCGATATGAGGGGTCGGAAGGGAGGGAAAAATGGGAAGGGACGGGAGGAAAGAATTAGAATGGGAGGAAGGAAGGCGGGGAGGAGAGGGAAGGTAAGAGGGGAGAGACGGAGAGGGAAGGGAAGCAGGGAGGAAGGGAAGAAGGAAGGAAGGAAGGAAAGAAGGAAGGAAGGATAGATGAAAGAAAGGAATGAAGGATGAAAGAAAGGAAGGAAGGAGGGAAGGGAAAAAGAAGGAAGGAACGAAAGAAGGGAAGGGTGGAAGAGAGGAAGGAAGGAAGGAAGGAAGGAAGGAAGGAAGTGAGGGAGGGAGGGAGGGAAGGAGGAGAGAAGAGTGGTTGGAGAAGAGGGGAACAGGTAGGGAAGCAGGAGGGGAGAGAGAGAGAGAGAGAGAGAGAGAGAGAGAGAGAGAGCGCTATATGGAGCAACAGTGCAGTGTGGTGTGGTAGTGTGGTCATGAATATAAACATTAGGCCATATACTGATGGAAGCACTCTTTCTCTCTCTCTCTCTCTCTCCCTCTCTCTCTCTCTCTCTCTCTCTCTCTCTCTCTCTCTCTCTCTCTCTCTGTATATAGATTACAGTGTTGTATATCTCTCAGGAAAATTATGATAAACAGAAAAGAGTCAAAACAACCTTAATTTTGAATCGTCCAGGCTTAGTTTATCATCATTAATAATAAATTCTGTTCTTTTGGGTGATTGCCATCGTAGGTTTTTTCTCTGTAGTTTTGAGGCTCAGCACTTCGAAAACTGCCTCGAATGATCAATATATATTCGTAGTTTTAGGTAGGGCTATTAATTTTCTCTTACATACCTTAGAATTTGTGGTCAGCGATAATATTTCCATGGAAAATCATCGCTTTCCATACCGCCATAACCACCACCCTACCCGTCAATACTAATGCGCATGCTCGGGGATGGTTATGTTATGAGTCCATATTATAATTACGAATCCTTTTGTGACAGTTACACTGACATTCGGCGAAACAGTAATTCGGCGGAGCACCCGTATCATCTTGCAGTGTGTTGCCTGCGTTAACTTTATGCTGCATTTTCAAGAACCAGGGCATTACACTACATTTAGGTAAAAGTTAATTAGCGTACACCTCAAGGAGTACTTAACAGCCCATTAATTACCAAAAATGTGGTACTTAAGGAGGTGTCCAGATACAAGTGTTAGATTATTTCAAGATGATCACATGAAGCGTACATATATCAGAGTTAATACTCATTTATCATTTTCATTGCATTGCCTTCTTAAGCTATATTCTTATGTATTTTATGCCAGACATATACATGAAAGGCTTCATTTATATGTTAGTTTGTAAAGACTGATTAAAAGAAATGCAAATGTTAACGTGTGTTTCTTTTGCATTAACCATTATTGCCTTACTTTCATATATTAAAGTTTGAACACACCAAGAGACTTGCCCAAAGAAATTAGTTACTTATGACTGATGCACAGCCTACCTCTGGTCTTTTCCTAGTATATGCAGCTGTATGATTTTATTTATTTATTTATTTATTTATTTTTTTGACAATGGCATCACTGGATAAAGCTACTTAAAATTTCGCCATGGCTTGTTGTTTTTATAAGCGATGTACACGTTCTATTATTTATTTATTTATTATTTTCTTACGGCTATTAAAATCCTGTACTTATTGCAGCCTGGTACTTCAGACTTACAGTAGTACATTCTATAATCCCAGCCATTATATTACGCAATTTAAATCATTTATCACAACAAGGTGTCTACTTAAAAATCAGCTACAAAATTCTTCTACGTAAATATTAAGGTCAGTTTTTATGATAATCAGAATTGTCTATTAGATGCATATTTTTTGCTTGCAGTTCAAGGGCGTGCACTGGTAAGGCTTAAAGAGGCCCGAGTCCCTGCACCTTTGCCCTGGCGGTTGCAAAGTGCCCTCTTAGACTGATCTCTCTCTCTCTCTCTCTCTCTCTCTCTCTCTCTGGTAACCTGTAAAAGAAGTAGTCCCCCTCCCCTTTTCCCTAGTGACCCTGTCCCCCAAATTGTCTGTACACAGCATTGTTGCAATTTACGTTTCTTGCGTCTAAAACATGGAACCCTAATTTACAGTCACGTAAGTCGGTTTATGCAAGAGACAATTTTTACAAACGGCATCTTGAGACACAGACACTACTTCAGCTGGGGATTTTTCTTCTTGTAAACAAACTTTAGCAAGGCCATTTACTCAGCCAGACTTCCAAAATGCCCTGTTTATTGCACTGTTACCCCTGATATACTGACCTTCCTTCAAAAACAATGCAACTTTAATTTACGCGATCGGTTTTTCTTGAACAGAGAAGTTTGATGCAGCGCTTCATAAAACTGTACAGGAATGCCTTCTCATAAAAAAAATAAATAAATAAAAATAACTTTATCTCGTATGACAGTAAGAATCGTACATTTATTGCACACTATTCCTTGATGCTTTCTTTTCCTTACAAATAAAATACTTACCATTTTGTTTATGCAGATTATAGTATTGTAAAGATGGTTTATATATATTTCGAAGCCTTGTTGCAACCAATCGAGAATTCTTGAGGAAATCTAATTTGCATTTTGAGGCGTGCAATGAGGTGAAGTGAAATCAGGGGAATAGAACTCACGTTGTTTGAGTTATCTTGTAGACGCAGAGGACAGAACAGAAATAAATTGTGTGTACTCCTGGAAACACAATACTTGCACAACTTTCGCGCTAGGTTAGTTTAAGATAGATAAATAGATAGATCGACAGACAGACAGATAAATAGATACCTCTAGAAAGCGTGTAGCCTGACCAGAGCAGTGCAGATGTCATTCCCTATTGCCCACACTAGTTTGCCAATGTCGATGAACCTCGTCCAGTTCTTCGTCCCACTCTTCTGATATAGCAGGCAAGGGATTTCTTTCTTTACAATATAACACAATGTTCAAATCATGAGGGATTATGTTTGTACCCCGTCAGGCGGCATGAATAGGCTGTCGGGCTTAATAGTAAATTATAGATGTTTTCCTTTATTGTAGGAAGCACAATTATAATACCAATTCAGTTATAACCCATTACAGTTCTTTCACAGTGTCTACCATTTACGTTTATAGCAGTAAGGGTGAGGTGTGACTCTACTTCATGATGTAATAGTCACTTTAATACAAGAAGTATTACCTGAATTTCATTACATTTGTACCTCCTGTTGACTAAAAATGCATTCAATGTACATTTATCATATATCAAGTTGCAGAGGAGCCCAATAGCAACATTTTTAGAGGTAGTTTGTAAAGATAGGTTAAATGGTTGCAAAGTTATGATAGATTTTACTACTCGTACATGGAAAAATTGGACCAAACAATTTTATCTCTCCGCTGTTTAAAGGATGATATGTACCAAAAATCTACTTACAAACGGCTATCATGTAATTTTATCAACTTCAGGCATCAAACTGTCCAAAAAAATAGCATGGGGATTTGTCTCCTTCATGTGGTGGCCATTTCGACTTTGGCCCAGGGACTACACTTCTTCCATCAACTCTCACTCCTCTCCTCCTCCTTCCCCTCCTTTCCCCTTCATCTGCATTCGATAGTCGCTGTAAAGAGAGAGAGAGAGAGAGAGAGAGAGAGAGAGAGAAAGAGAGAGAGAGACAGAGACAGATAGAAGAAAAAAGGAAGGATATATAGATAGACAGATTGCTTAATAGACAGACTGATAGACGAAAAAAAAAGAAAGAAGAAATAGACAGATAGACAGATAGACAAATAGGTAGATAAATAGACAGATAGACAGATTGATAGATAGGTAGATGAACTAAAAGATAGACAGGCAGACAGATAGGTTGATAGAAGAATAGTAGATAAACAAATACTGCAATTAGATAGACAGGAAGACAGACAGATGTATATACCTAAACAGAGAGAGAGAGAGAGAGAGAGAGAGAGAGAGAGTGGTGGTTGCCTATTTCAGTTACACAGAACATACAGTGGGAGGGACCAGGAAGTGTGTACCAGAGTAGTTAACGCAGCAGACCATCCTTAATGAGTAGGCAGGAAGAAGAAGAAGGGGGGAGAGAGAGAGAGAGAGAGAGAGAGAGAGACTACAAGTGAGCATGTAGGCTGAATTAATTAAATGGTTTTGTAGTTCACCTTCACTACACGATTTACCGCAGCTGAGAGAAGTCCTAGGCTCCGTGAATGGATCTCTCTCTCTCTCTCTCTCTCTCTCTCTCTCTCTCTCTCTCTACCATTGCAACTCTTTTCCTGCATTGCACTTACTCTTTCCCCTTCTCTCCCTTCTCCCTCTCTCTTCCACTCTCCGTCTCCTTCCTTCCTTCCTTGTTACCTCTCTCCATCAACTTTCCTGCTTACTTTCTCTCCCCTCTCCCCCTCTTCCCACCCACCCGTCTCTCCCTCTCCCCTCTCCCTCATTGTACCTCTTTTTTGCTCCCTCCTCTTATCCTTTAACCCTCTTCACCCCCCCCCCTCTCTCTCTCTACTTCTGTCCTTTCCTCCCATCCATCTCTCTCCCTCCCTCTCCCTCTCCTCGTCCCTCTCCCTCCTCCCTCCCCACCCAGCCCCCCTCCTCCTCACTTCTCTCTCTCCCTCTCCTTTTCTCACTTTTTCTTTCTCGCCGCCACGATTATGAGGACAGATTGGCGGAGAAAGAGCAGGTTACGAGCTGAGGGAGAGAGAGAGAGAGAGAGAGAGTATAAGTACTGGTGTGTGGTCAGTGTGGGTGTATAAGCACTTCATCTTTAACCCACTTGGCTGATCCTTCACAAAAATTATGGCTAATTCATCCTCTTTCCCAGCACTTACTTACCTGTCTATCTATCTATCTATCTATCTATCTATTGCCAGACGTCTTAATCCTGTAAGGGGTGGCCACAAACAAATCGCCTCCATGTCGCTCTGTCCCCCCGCCATTTCACTGCCCCATCAACACTTAATCTGCCTTGATATGGCTTAAGTTAACCTAGCCTGATCTGATATGACCTAACTTCATTTGACCTAATCCAATCCAACCCAGCCTAATCCACCAACCTAAGTGAATATAACCTGGCCCAATATAACATAAGTGAGCCCAATAAAATCTAGTCTAAACTCACCTCACTCAACGATGCTTAATCTGACCTCACTTCATCTCACTTCACCTCATCTCACCTTATTCACCCCCACAGGTAGTAATAATAATCTAAATTAATCCAAGCTCCCCACACCTCAATATGCAAGCTAATGTAACCTCTCTTAACCCTACCATACCATGCCTTTCCTTACATTACCTCACCTATCGTTACCTAGCTTCACCTGACCATCTGACCTGACCTTTGACCTAATCTGGGTCATATTATTAGGACATTAACTTCTCAGAACACATTAACAATTGTACATATCATCAAGAGAGATTTAGGTAGCACAGTCCTTAAAGTATATTATTCATTAGGGTAGATTATTGACAGGTAAGATACAGCAGGGTAGATTATCACCATATCAGATAAATACACCTCAGTCCACTGGTAGATTATGCCCAAAGACAGATTAAGATGAACACTATTCCAAGGTAAAAGTGAGTGACATTATTTAATGGATTTTAATGTTGAGTGAGATAATTTAGGAGTTATAATGAGGCAGACTATTCAACAGGATAATTTATTTCTCTGCCTGCTCCCGTCCCCCCCCCTCTCTCTCTCTCTCTTTCTCTCTCTCTCTCTCTCTCTCTCTCTCTCTCTCTCTCTCTCTCTCTCTCTCTTTGTTCATATTTCTATCGATTTGTCTCTCTGTCTGTCTGTCTGTCTGTTCTGTCTCTGTCTGTTTGTCTGCCTGTCTGTCTATCTGTCTGTCTATCTGTCTGTCTGTCTGTCTGTCTGTCTGTCTGACTGTCTCTCACCCACTGTAAAAGTTTGAGGCTTGAAAAATTTAGTTAGTTAATTCTGAATTTTCAATACAGTGGTTCAGTATGACCAACTCTCTCTCTCTCTCTCTCTCTCTCTCTCTCTCTCAGTGTAAATAATCCTACATTCACTGTCTATGCATCTGATTGGAAAAAAGTTGCCTTTAAAGCTTTAAGACTGATTAGTTGACTGAGATAGATAGATAGATAGACAGACTGATTGATAGATAAATAGATAGATAAATAGACAGACTGATTGATAGATAGATAGATAGATAGATAAATAGACAGACTGATTGATAGATAGATAGATAGATAGATAGACTGACTGATGGTTAGATAAATACATGCATACTTACCTACATACGTACATATATGAGTAGATAGACAGATAGATAAATGTAATGATACATACATACTCGTACATACATACACGAGTAGTCAGACGGAGATTCATACATACTTACATAAACATACATACATACATAATTACATGCACAGACAGACGTAGATAGATATACTGATAGATAGATAGATGCACACATACATACATACATACATGAATACATACATACATACATAGAGAGAGAGAGAGAGACAGAGACAGAGAGAGAGAGGGGGGGAGAAGGAGAGAGAAAGGGCCCAGAATTGAAGCCTGAATAGGATTTAGGACCTACGGAGATGAGAGAGAAGTGGCGAAGGAAGAAGGCAGGAACGAAGGGAAGAAGGAAAGAAAGAAGGAATGAGGAAAGGAACGAAAGAACCAAGGAACGAAAAATGGAAAGAAGGAGGGAAGGAAGGAAGGACAAAAAGAAGGAGGGATTGAAGGAGTGACAGAAGGAAAGAGAGACGAAATGAAGGAAAGAAGGACGAATGGAATGAAGGAAGGAAGGAAGGAAGGACGGATGATATATGTTAGAGAGGGAAGGAAAGTGAGAGGAGAGGAAAGACATGGAGGAATTGATGAACGATAGGAAAAAAGAAAAAATTAAGAAAGATGGACGAAGAGTCAATAGAGAGGAAGGAAGAGGGTGGAGAAGGAATTGAAGGAAGGAGTTAAGGGCGGAAGGAAGAAAGGGAGGACGAAAAATAAGAAGTAAGGAGGGAGAAAAGGAAGGGGAGAATGAAGGAAGGATGGGAAAAAAGAAAAGGAAAGATGAAGGCAAGATATGAAAAAATAATGAACAGGAGAAACATACGGGAAATGAGAGAGAGAGAGAGAGAGAGAGAGAGAGAGAGAGAGAGAGAGAGAGAGAGAAAGCGAATAAGGTATCATACATTTCATGAACAATATCTCATAAAACAAAATCTTAATACACTCACACGACAATTTCTCTCTCTCTCTCTCTCTCTCTCTCTCTCTCTCTCTCTCTCTCTCTCTCTATCTCTCTCTCACACACACACACACACACACACACACACACACGGCAACAAAAATCCTCCTTAATTAAAATTTTCATAACAGTAAATTTACTTTCAAATATTAATGAGATGAGAGAGAGAGAGAGAGAGAGAGAGAGAGAGAGAGGGAGGGAGGGAGGGAGGGAGAGACAGACAGACAGACAGACAAACAGACAGACAGACACACAGACAGACAGTGGTTAATAATTACCTCTCACGGTATTCATCAAAGTACAGTATTATTCCCTCTCTCTCTCTCTCTCTCTCTCTCTCTCTCTCTCTCTCTCTCTCTCTCTCTCTCTCTCTCTCTCTCTCTCAAATGGGCACAAGTGAAACATAAATTTTTATATTTCTCCAAGAGAGCAACATGTTCTAAATAATCCCTAATTCATTCAAGACTGCATTTAACTGAAGACAAAGTTGGCCTAGTAACTTATTTTATGGCCACCTAAAAAGGCCAGTTCAAATAAACAAGTGGTTCCAGGCACAACAAACCTCGCCCGACAGCAGTTGTTTTAGTGTTGTTAAATACTGACTCGGTACTGCCATTTAGTGTCACTAAAGAATTAAATTGTAAGGTATTGGGGCAAATGAAATGAACTTGTTATTTGTTGATACTAATTAAGTGTTGATAATAGCAGATATAATCGAGTTATAGACCCCTAAATACCCGTGACCTTGAGTTTGACCTTTCACGGTCACACAAGAACAAAGGTCTTGGTGCCAAAAGAAAGCCCATATGGAAGTACCTGTATGCTGATAACAGTAAAGGTCTCTATCTTCAACCGGTTTCAAGTTATAGCTCTCTGAATATCCGGGAACTTGATTTTGACCTTCCAAGGCCACTCGATTGCCTCCAAAGTTTATCACTTCCTTTTGGGACCAGTGCCCACATACCCTAAAAGTTTTATATAATGTCATTCTACTTTTTTTCCTTAAAGTCGCTAACAAACAAAGAAACTCGACCAAATACAATGTCTTGCAGGACTCCATCCCGGGCGAGGAATTATTTACTACAAAAATATATACTAAAAATTTCGCCTTGAAACCATCCTATTTTTCACTTCTAATAGATAAGAGTGGCTGCTTAATTAAGAAATAATACCTAAATAAATGAAACGCTGAGAACTCTGGCCCCGAGCTATCGACGCAAAGCGTTGCTTGGTGTGCCTCCACCAAGCCTTGCACAGACTCGCCATACAACATCCATGACCTTGTTGACGTAATCAGTTCATGGTCCCTTCATACTGCATCACTGACAAAACTTTGGTCGAAATCCGTCAAGGGGTTCAGGAGATATAGTGTTCATAAGGATGAACTAAGTCGACTCCATATGAGCTTGACCTTTAATCTCTTGACCTAGCTGACCTAATCCCCTCATTATCTGCTCATACTGCATCACTGACAAAAATCTGGTGGAAATCCGTGGATGGGTTCAGGAGATATCGCGCCCACAACTGTGTTACGAATGCACCAACGCACGCACAAACGCACGCACGCACCCACGCACACTGAGACTGACAGACCAATTACTTAATGTCTCCACCATAGGGGGACAGAGGGATAAAAAAAGTAAATAAATAACTCTACGGTGAACGCAACCCAGATTTCAATAGCAATGTTAACAAAGGGGTGAAAAATTTATAGGGTCACATGCAAGGGTCATGGTGTGTGTGTGTGTGTGTGTGTGTGTGTGTGTGTGTGTGTGTGTGTGTGTGTGTGTTGTTACATAGCCTATGATTTCATCATCCTTTGTGTAATTCTAACGTACAGTATGCTGCATGTTTGATCACGAGCGTGTTCTACCTCACTCCCCCCTTCTACCCTTTTCGTAGAGTAAGTCGTTTTTTCTGTTGTTCAGAGCAGGAGTGTCAACTCTTTGTCCCCTCTGGCTTCATTTGCGTGTCCTTCTTACAAGTTGTATCAAGCTCTGCCGGCCCCTATATAATGAGCTCAGTCTCTGCATTATGGCCACTTAGATCTACTCCTCATTTTGCTCACATCTCTGTCCTCCCCTGTACAGTTGTTATTATTGTGAGTGCTCAGGAAGTCTCCAACCATCTAGCAGCTGTGTAATTTGAGTATAAGTGTTGTTGCATTTTTTCTTATACTGTGTAGCGTAAGGTGTTAATTCGTAGGCCTAGTGAGGTTTTTGTGATTCATGTGTTTTTATGTCAGTCATTTTTGATAATATTTTGTATCTGTAATAATATATCTTGCATTCACTGAGTATTATCCGGTATTATCATTTTATCAGGGCTGACTTAGATAAATTTACTCTTGCTAATTTCGTGTTAATAGAGGCTATTGCACTTAACCATATATTTGACCTGTTTTTTGCCATTACATTATCCTTATGAGTCCTGAATGTTTTGTTGTTAGTTTGAGCATTAAACTTTAACTTGTAATTTTACCTAACTCTTTTGTTTAACCTGGAACTTTACGGGACAGTAGTGATTTTTAGTATTCTCACTTAAAGTGTACATTATCTTTCTCTGTTCCGTAACATAAATTTGGCGACCTCTTATCAGGATATTCAGGATATTATCATAAGGATATTGCTTGATATTTTGTGACTGTGATTTATTCATGATGTCTACTATTACTACGCTTGATGAAGCCAAAGATTTTTTGTCAAATGTGCAAACAGTGTGTGATGTAGAAAACAGAACAAAGAATGAACTTAAGCTTGTTGCTCATCAACTGGGAATTGCTGTTCGCTCTCATCATTCTAAAGATCAAATTGTTGACATGATTAATGAAAGCTTGTTCAATGTAACTCCTCCAGATGAGCAAACGCAGATTGAAATAGCTAAGTTACAGCTAGCCCTGCAGGAGGCTCGTGCTAAGGAGGCTGAATTTCAGGCAAAAGCTAAGGAGGCTGAGTTTCAGGCAAAAGCTAAGTAGGCTGAGGCACAAGTTGAAATTGCTAGGATTCAGGCAGACCATGAGTATCGCATGAAACAAGGTGGAACTGGATCATCTAGCTCTGATGATTTTGATGTGGCTAAAAATGTTAAACTTGTCCCTCCTTTTAATGAATCTGATTTAACAAAGTATTTTCAGTTGTTTGAGAGGGTAGCTACAGGTTTTAATTGGCCCAAAAAGTATTGGCCAGTAGCCTACTCCTTCAAACTGTTCTCACCGGTAAAGCTCAAGTAACTTAAGCATCTTTGCCTCAGGATCAATCTGATAATTATGATGTAGTTAAGAGCTTGATTCTTAAGGCCTATGAGCTTGTTCCTGAAGCCTATAGAGTAAAATTTAGGACAACTTATAAGCAAGATAAGCAATCCCATGTTGAGTATGCAAAAATCAAAGAAGATCTGTTAGAGCAGTGGTTAAATTCTAAGAATGTGGATTCTGATTTTGACAAATTTAAGCAGATGATTTTGCTGGAGGACTTCAAAAGGTGTATTAGTAAAGATGTAAGCCTATATATTGATGAGAGAAGAATAGATAATTTGTCTGATGCTGCAGTTTTAGCTGATGAATATGTTCTCACTCACAAGAGATATTCTAGAGAAAAAAGGAAAGCTGAGAGTAAGTACGTTGCCTCTACTCAGAGTACTGGTAACAGGAAAGAGAATAAAGATGATGTTTCTCAGGAAGTAAATACCAGCTTCACCTCTAGATTTCAGAAAAGTAAATGTACTTATTGTAATAAGCTTGGTCATACTACGGAGAAATGTTTCAGGAGACAGCGTGATGTGAACAAAAAGGAGTCTTTAAATATTCAGTCAATTGGTCTAGTGTCCACCCTTGAGAGTTCCCAGAATTCTTTAACTGAGTTAACTGAACCTGCTTTGAGGGGTAAATTAAATCCTCATGATGAAGCTCCTCTTTTGAGCAGTAACGTGGGTGACACTCTCAAGAGTTCATGTGCTAATTTCCTGTCTGATGGTTTTGTCAGTCCTCTGGACAGTAATAACAGGAAATCAGTTAAAATATATCGTGATACAGGTGCTTGCCAATCCCTTATGCTGACCAGTGTTCTAGGCTCTAATGTTAATTTCTCTGATGAAACTGTAATCGTACAAGGTGTAGGGAATAATTACTTCTCTGTCCCTCTGTGCAGAGTGAATTTAGAGTCTGGTTTTGTTAATGGTTCCGTTATGGTTGGGTTGGTTGAGACACTCCCAATGTCAGGTGTAACTTTCTTACTTGGAAATGATATTGGTGGAAGTCAAGTGTGTCCAGCTCCTCAGTTGTCTAGTGAGCCAGTGGCTGCGACCCAGGATTGTGATGTCCCTGATGTGTTCCCTGCATGTGCTGTCACTGGGGCTAAGTCTAAAGTTACTGGTGACTTAGAGGATAATGATGATGATGATGATGTTATCCTAGCTGACACTTTTCTTGCTAATTTGGACCACTCACCAGATGAGGCAGTACCGCGTAGTGTTGATAATTTGTCTCGTCAAGAGTTGGTTGAGTTGCAGGTTGCTGACCCTGAGTTGAAAGGTCTAGCTAACTCTGCTTACAGTGATGAAGAGTCAGCCGGTGCTTCTACTTGTTATTATATAAAGTCAGGAGTACTTATGAGGAAGTGGAGACCCCCAACAGCATCAGCCGATTGTGAGTGGGAGGTTGTACATCAAGTTGTCATCCCTCGTGTTTGTAGGCAGGATATCATTAGAGTGGCTCATGATTCCAGTTTGGCAGGACACCTTGGAGTGAGGAAGACTGTGGCATGCATTTTGAAACACTTCCACTGGCCAGGTATCTTCAGGGATGTTTCCTGGTATTGTAAGTCTTGTCACACCTGTCAAGTTGTGGGGAAGTGTAATCAGACCGAAAAGGTTGCACCTCTAGTTCCCATTCCTCCTTTTGAGGCGCCATTCACCCGTGTGTTGGTGGATATTGTGGGCCCTCTTCCTAAGACTTCTTCAGGATTTTCTTATGTGTTGACTCTGATTGATATGGCTACTCGTTATCCTGAAGCCATTCCACTTAGAAATATCTCAGCAAAGAACGTGGTTAAGGAAATGCTAGGGTTCTTCACAAAGTTTGGTCTGCCCAAGGAGGTACAGTCAGACCGGGGAAGTAATTTCATGTCAAATGTTTTCAAGCAGTCTCTGAAAGAGTTGGGCATCACCCAGATCACATCTTCAGCTTACCATCCCCAGACTCAAGGAGCATTGGAGAGATATCATCAAACACTCAAATCGATGCTCAAGAAATACTGTTTGGAACATCAGAAAGACTGGGATAAAGGTCTTCCATTCGTTGTATTTGCCGCAAGAGAATCTCCAAATGAATCACTGGGCTTCTCACCTTTTGAACTACTGTTTGGCCATGAAGTAAGAGGACCCCTTAAGCTACTCAAGGAATGCTGGCTGTCGGAGGAAGATGACGTCAACCTGCTGGAGTATGTGATGAAGTTCAAAGAATGGCTGTCCACTGCTTTACAGCTGGCGAGAGAGAATTTAGGAGCTGCTCAGGAGAAGATGAAGACTTGGTGTGATAAGAAGTCCAGGTTACGCCACTTTCAGCCAGGAGATCAGGTTTTGATTCTGCTACCGGTGCATGGGCAACCTCTTCAAGCCAAGTTTAGTGGTCCTTATTTCGTGGAGAAGAAACTCAGTGATGTAAACTATGTCATCGCCACACTAGATCGTAGAAAGAACAAGCAACTTTGTCACGTCAACATGCTGAAGTTGTATCACAGGCGGGACGAAAGTAACCCAGTCTGCACTGTAGCTGTTCCACCCGAGTCTGCAAGTGAAGTTCTCCCATGCAGCATGAGCCTGAGTGATAGTTTGGGGAAGAATCCTGATATAATGAATGATCTCCAGACTAAGCTTTCTCATCTACCTCCCGAGGAAAGGCAGGAGTTTTCGGCATTCCTGCAGGAGTAACCGCAAGCGTTCCGTGCTACTCCAGGAAGAGCCACTGTGTTGATGCATGATGTCGATGTTGGAGACGCAAAGCCAATTAAACTGCCTCCTTACCGTGTGAACCCAGTGAAAGTTCCTCTCATCCAGAAGGAGCTTGGCTACCTGTTGGACCACAAGATGATTGAGCCGTGTCAGAGCGAGTGGAGTTCTCCTGTCACTCTAGTCCCTGAGCCAGGTGGGTCACAGCGGCTTTGCAGCGACTACAGACGTGTTAATCAGATAACCAAAGCAGACACTTACCCTCTCCCTCGTGTGGAAGATCGCATAGACAAGATCGGAAAGGCTAGGTACATAAGTAAGTTTGATTTGTTAAAGGGATACTGGCAAGTACCTATGACTGAGCGTGCTAGGGAGATCTCATGTTTTGTAACACTAGGAAAGACTTTTGCATGTTCAGTAATGCCATATGGTATGAAGAATGCACCAGCCACATTTCAGAAGCTCATGAATGTTGTAACAGAGGGTTTGGCAGGGTGTGTTGTTTATATTGATGATGTATTAATCTTCAGTGACAACTGGAAAGATCACCTATGCCATGTCAGTAAATTTCTTGAGCTTTTGGTTCAGGCTAATCTTGTAGCTAATTTATCAAAGTGTGAGTTTGGTCAAGCTAAAGTTCAGTACCTTGGGTACGTACTTGGTGATGGACATGTTGCACCACCAGCAGCTAAGGTTCAGGTTACAAGTGATCTTCCCAGACCTAAAAGTAGGAAAGAGCTACAAAGATTTTTGGGAATGGTAGGTTATTACAGGAGATTTGTTCTTAACTTTTCAATTCTTGTATCACCACTTGCAGACCTACTGAAAAAGGGAGTTAAATTTGTCTGGACCGATAACTGTGAATCCTCTTTCAACAAACTTAAAGCTATCCTATTAAGTCAGCCAGTGCTCGCTACTCCAAATTTTGCTTAGCCTTTTAAGATGGCTGTTGATGCAAGTGATACAGGAGCTGGGGCTGTTTTGCTGCAAGAGGATGATCAGGGTATTGAACACCCTGTATCTTATTACAGTAAGAAGTTCACTCCACCTCAAAAGAACTACTCAACTATTGAGAAAGAGCTTTTGGCCTTGATTTTGGGTTTGCAGCGTTTTTCATTTTATTTGTGTTCTGGTTTTGACCCCATAGTCATTTATACCGATCATAACCCACTGAAATTCCTTAGTAAGTTTAAAGATAAAAATCAGAGATTGACAAGATGGAGTCTACTTCTTCAGGAGTATTCATTAGACATACAACATGTCAAGGGGAAAGAAAATGTTATTGCAGATGCTTATCTAGACTTTAGACAGATTGTTTTAGAGTAATAAGAAATTTCCTTTGTAAATTTCTTTTTCTTTGTGGGGAGGTGTTACATAGCCTATGATTTCATCATCCTTTGTGTAATTCTAACGTACAGTATGCTGCATGTTTGATCACGAGCGTGATCTACCTCACTCCCCCCTTCTACCCTTATCGTAGAGTAAGTCGTTTTTTCTGTTGTTCAGAGCAGGAGTGTCAACTCTTTGTCCCCTCTGGCTTCATTTGCGTGTCCTTCTTACAAGTTGTATCAAGCTCTGCCGGCCCCTATATAATGAGCTCAGTCTCTGCATTATGGCCACTTAGATCTACTCCTCATTTTGCTCACATCTCTGTCCTCCCCTGTACAGTTGTTATTATTGTGAGTGCTCAGGAAGTCTCCAACCATCTAGCAGCTGTGTAATTTGAGTATAAGTGTTGTTGCATTTTTTCTTATACTGTGTAGCGTAAGGTGTTAATTCGTAGACCTAGTGAGGTTTTTGTGATTCATGTGTTTTTGTCAGTCATTTTTGATAATATTTTGTATCTGTAATAATATATCTTGCATTCACTGAGTATTATCCGGTATTATCATTTTATCAGGGCTGACTTAGATAAATTTACTCTTGCTAATTTCGTGTTAATAGAGGCTATTGCAGTTAACCATGTATTTAACCTGTTTTTTACCATTACATTATCCTTATGAGTCCTGAATGTTTTGTTGTTAGTTTGAGCATTAAACTTTAACTTGTAACTTTACCTAACTCTTTTGTTTTGAACCTGGAACTTTACGGGGCAGTAGTGATTTTTAGTATTCTCACTTAAAGTGTACATTATCATTCTCTGTTCCGTAACAGTGTGTGAAGGGAGGGATGATGGTATGTATAAAGGCCTACGGGAATGTGACTGTGTGTGTGTGTGTGTGTGTGTGTGTGTGTGTGTGTGTGTGAGAAGGTAGGGAAGGAGAAAGAGGAAGAATTAAGGAGGGAGGAAGATAAAAGGGGAGGAAGGAACAAGAAGAGAGAGAAGAAAGATATGTAGAAGAAAGAGAAGGGGGAGGGGGAGAGGGAGAGGGAGGGGAAGGGGGAGGGGGAGAGGATAGGGATGGGGAGGGAAGGAGGGAGGGGAGGGGAGATCAGGTCATCAATACTAAAAACGACCAGGGGAGGGGGGAGGGGAGGGAGAGTAAGAGGAAAGGAAGGAGAGGGGGAGGGAGGGAGGGAGGAGGAGGGGAGGGGAAGGGTTGGGGGAGGGGGAGGGTGGGGGAAGGGAAGAGAAGTCAGGAAAAATACAACTGGAGGAAAGAATTGGGAATAGGGGAAGGGAAAGTACATTGAGGGAAATGGAAGAGAGAGAGAGAGAGAGAGAGAGAGAATGGGGAATAACAGAGAGCGGAGGAAGAAAAGGCCCAGAGTGAAGGAGAAGGAATGGGGAGAAATGATGGTAAGGGAGCGTGGGAGGGGAAGGGAGATGGGAAGGGGGAGGGGAGGGGGAAGGGGAGAGGGAGAGGGAGGGGGAGGGGGAGGGGAAGGGGAAGGGGAAGGGGAAGGGGAAGGGGAACGGGAAGGGGAATGGGAAGGGGAACGGGAAGGGGAAGGGGAAGGGGAAGGGGAAGGGGAAGGGGCAGGAATAGAGAGGTAGGAGAGAGAAGAGAAAGAATGGTCAGGGAAGAAGAAAGGAATTTGAGGAATGGCATGAGGGAAAGAGGTGAGGAAAAGAAAGGGAAGGAAGGAAAGACTGAGGGAGGAAATGTTGAGAAGAATGGAGAGAGGGAGGGAAGGGGAGGGAAGGGAGGGAAGGGAGGGAAGGGGAGGGGGGGAGAAAAGTAGGATCAGATCATCCATACCTTGAACGAGCAGAGGAGGAGGAGAAGGAGGAGGAGGAGGAGGAGGAGGAGGGAGAGAATGAGAAGGAGGAGAAAGAGGAGAAGGAGGAGGAGGAGGGAGAGAATGAGAAGGAGGAGAAAGAGGAGAAGGAGGAAGAGTTGAGGAGGAAAAGGAGGAGGAAAGATAGAACGGGACTTACTGTGTGTGTGTGTGTGTGTGTGTGTACCCATTTAGCTAGCTAAGCATAACGTACCTTCCTCCTTTCCTCTCCTCTCCTCCTCCCTCTCACTCTCCATTCTCTCCAACCTCTCTCCCTCTCATTCCCTCCTCGCCCACCTGCCTTCCTTCCTCCTCTTCATCCCTTCCCTTCCTTCCCTCCTTCCTTCCTTCCTTCCTTCCTTCCTTTCTCCTCCCTCTGCCCTGTCCCTTTTTTTTTATTTTCTCTCTCTTCTCACTCTCATTCCTCCTCTATTCCTCTCCTCCTCTTTCTCCTCTCCTTCCTTCAATCTCCTTACCTCCTTTCTTCTCTCCCTTCCTCTTAATCTCTTCTCTTTCCCCTTCCCCCCCCCCCAAGATTCCTAGAACAAGATGAGGGGAGAGGAGAGAAAGCAAGGGGAGGAAGCTAGGGAAGGAGAGAGGAGAAGAAAGAGGCGATATGAGGGGTCGGAAGGGAGGGAAAAATGGGAAGGGACGGGAGGAAAGAATTAGAATGGGAGGAAGGAAGGCAGGGGAAGAGAGGGAAGGTAAGAGGGGAGAGACGGAGAGGGAAGGGAAGCAGGGAGGAAGGGAAGAAGGAAGGAAGGAAGGAAAGAAGGAAGGGAGGATAGATGAAAGAAAGGAATGAAGGATGAAAGAAAGGAAGGAAGGAGGGAAGGGAGAAAGAAGGAAGGAACGAAAGAAGGGAAGGGTGGAAGAGAAGAAGGAAGGAAGGAAGGAAGGAAGGAAGTGAGGGAGGGAGGGAGGGAAGGAGGAGAGAAGAGTGGTTGGAGAGGAGGGGGACAGGTAGGGAAGCAGGAGGGGAGAGAGAGAGAGAGAGAGAGAGAGAGAGAGAGAGAGAGAGAGAGCTATATGGAGCAACAGTGCAGTGTGGTGTGGTAGTGTGGTCATGAATATAAACATTAGGCCATATACTGATGGAACCTCTCTCTCTCTCTCTCTCTCTCTCTGTATATAGATTACAGTGTTGCATATCTCTCAGGAAAATTAGGATAAACCGAAAAGAGTCAAAACAACAGTACTTTTAAAACGCCCAGGCTTAGTTTATCATCAATAATATTATAGTCTGTAATTTTGGGTGATTGCTGTCGTAGCATTTTTCTCTGTTGAGGCTCAACACTTCGAAAACTGCCTCGAATGATCAATATATATTCATGGTTTTAGGTGGGGGTATTAATTTTCTCTTACATACCTTAGAATTTGTGGTCAGCGATAATATTTCCATGGAAAATCATCGCTTTCCATACCGCCATAACCACCACCCTACCCGTCAATACTAAATTTGCATGCGCGGGGATGGTTATGTTATGAGTCCATATTATAATTACGAATCCTTTTGTGACAGTTACACTGACATTCAGCGAAACAGTAATTCGGCGGGGCACCCGTATCATCTTGCAGTGTGTTGCCTGGGTTAACTTTATGCTGCATTTTCAAGAACCAGGGCATTACACTACATTTAGGTAGAAGTTAATTAGCGTACACCTGAAGGAGTACTTAACAGCCCATTAATTACCAAAAATGTGGTACTTAAGGAGGTGTCCAAATACAAGTGTTAGATTATTTCAAGATGATCACATGAAGCGTACATATATCAGAGTTAATACTCATTTATCATTTTCATTGCATTGCCTTCTTAAGCTATATTCTTATGTATTTTATGCCAGACATATACATGAAAGGCTTCATTTATATGTTAGTTTGTAAAGACTGATTAAAAGAAATGCAAATGTTAACGTGTGTTTCTTTTGCATTAACCATTATTGCCTTACTTTCATATATTAAAGTTTGAACACACCAAGAGACTTGCCCAAAGAAATTAGTTACTTATGACTGATGCACAGCCTACCTCTGGTCTTTTCCTAGTATATGCAGCTGTATGGTTTTATTTATTTATTTATTTATTTATTTTTTTGACAACGGCATCACTGGATAAAGCTACTTAAAATTTCGCCATGGCTTGTTGTTCTTATAAGCGACGTACACGTTCTATCATTTATTTATTTATTATTTTCTTACGGCTATTAAAATCCTGTACTTATTGCAGCCTGGTACTTCAGACTTACAGTAGTACATTCTATAATCCCAGCCATTATATTAGGCAATTTAAATAATTTATCACAACAAGGTGTCTACTTAAAAATCAGCTACAAAATTCTTCTACGTAAATATTAAGGTCATTTTTTATGATAATCATGTCTATTAGTTGCATATTTTTTGTTTTCAATTCAAGGGTCTGCACAGGTAAGGCTTAAAGATGCCCGAGTCCCTACACCTTTGCCCTGGCTGTTGCAAAGTGCCCTCTTAGACTGATCTCTCTCTCTCTCTCTCTCTCTCTCTGGTAACCTGTAAAAGAAGTAGTCCCCCTCCCCTTTTCCCTAGTGACCCTGTCCCCCAAATGTCTGTACACTGCATTGTTGCAATTAACGTTTCTTGCGTCTAAAACATGGAACCCTAATTTACAGCCACGTAAGTCGGTTTATGCATGAGACAATTTTTATAAACGGCATCCTCAGACACAGACACTACTTCAGCTGGGGATTTTTCTTCTTGTTAACAAACTTCAGCAAGGCCATTTTCTCAGCCAGACTTCCAAAATGCCCTGTTTATTGCATTGGTACCTCAGAAATACTGACCTTCCTTCAAAAACTATGCATCTCTAAGTTAGACGATCAGTTTTTCTTGAACAGAGAGACTTAATGCAACGCTTTATAAAATTGTACAGGAATGCCTTCTCGTAAATAAAAAAAAAATAACTATCTCGTATGACAGTCAAAATAGTACATTTATTGCACACTATTCCTTGATGCTTTCTTTTCCTTACAAATAAAATACTTACCATTTTGTTTATACAGATTATAGTATTGTAAAGATGGCTTGTCTGTATTTCGAAGCCTTGTTGCAACCAATCGAGAAATCTTGAGGAAATCTAATTTGCATT
>NC_136978.1:45020640-45045640 GCF_032717465.1 Coenobita brevimanus
TCCCCTATGCACCCAAAAGGAGATGTGAGACTGCTGTGGAAAGACAGTTTCAGCCGGCAGTCCACCAGGTCTTCGTCAAGATAAGCCTGGCGCCACAAAAACAACTACATAGAGTTAGTGGATGGTGGCATGCCCAGGGACACCTACCACAAAGAGAACAATATGCAGCAAAGGCCATAGAGCAAGAGGGTGCAAATGAGAGTAAAGGTGGGTGTGGCAGTAACAGAGCGAGTCACAGTATTTATTACACACACTGATCTACCCTGACATACACACCCAACTGGCTGCCATTATACAGAATATATACTTAAACATACTTGGAGTTACATTCTCTCGGGATTTGTCTTAGAAAGATCATATTACCAATCATATTAAATCTGCATCTAAGACATTAGGTGTGCCAAGCCGACTCCTAGCCTTATTTACCCCAGCACAGTTGTTGACTTTATACACGGGTTTTATTTGCCCCTGTGTGGAGTACAACTCTCATGTGTGGAGAGGCTCCCCACATACAGCTCTTCTCAACAAAGGTGGAGTGAAATACTTTTCATCTCATTAACTCTTCTCCTCTTACTGGCTCTCTTCAACCTGTTCCTCTTCGCCGCACTGTTGCATCTTCATCTTTTTTCCATCGTTACTTCAGTGGTCACTGCTCCTCTGAAATATTTTCTTGCATCCCTCCACCTCTACGACGGGCGCGTAGCACCCGTTTAGCAACAAACTCTCATCCCTTTTCAGTCCAGCTCTCTAATGCAAGAGTTAACCGTTACTCCTAGTCCTTCATGTATGCAACAGGCCAACTCTGGAACTGTGTCCCTCTGTCTGTATTTCCTACTGCCTATGATCTCCAGTCTATCAAACGTAGTGTGTCCAGGCATCTCGAAATAAACGGCTCTGGAATTTTTCATGGAAATAACAATAATACGGCTTCCTGGCATGTGGTTCCTTCTTTCTTGCATTAATATATATATATATATATATATATATATATATATATATATATATATATATATAGATAGATAGATAGATAGATAGATAGATAGACATCTATAGATAGATAGATATAGATATAGATATAGATATAGGCATGTAGACAGAGAGAGAGAGAGAGAGAGAGAGAGAGAGAGAGTAAATAAAAGAGAACATTATGAAGAGGGAGAAGGCGACAGAATATGAAAAATGAGAGAACGCTGAAAGGATGGAAGAAGTGATAGAATTATACTGTGCCCTAACGAAGGCGAAACTAAATGAAGGAAGGAAGAAAAGAAGGAAGGACGAAAGCAAGGAAGGATAAAAGGAATGAATGAGGGAAGGAAGAAAGGAAGGATGGAAGGAATAAGTACAAAGGAGTACAAAGGAATCCAAACAGCAACAGACCTTATGGTCCTTTCGAGCCTTTTTGTTACTGAGTAGACTATGATTACGAGATCTAACTCTACATGCTGAAGGATAAGGATAGTAAGGCAATAAGGCTTCCCCCACCTCCATTAAAACTGGCAAGAAAAACTGAGAAAAACCACCATGCAGCATGGAAAAACTTACATGGAATTTCATAGGAAAGACTGAAAAGGAAAAGCGACATTCTATAATACATTATCTATAAGCTACCAGTATGAATAACCTGAAAGAGAAAGTAGTAAAGTAAAATGAATAATCGATTAAATAATTAACAAATGCATATCACTATGTACGGGTACACTGAGTTAACGGGGCGTCTGCGGACACAGTGTGGAAATTGCACAGTGTACAGTGTAGATATTCAGGGGTGGTGCGGCAGCCTTGCCTGGCGCTGTTAAGGTGGGCAGCAGTCAATCAGGCCCCAACTCCATTCATTCCACTGAGACTCGGAGCGTTCCCATGCAGGACAAGCACACAAGTCACCTCCTGAAGCAGTGACCCCTGGTACATAAAAAAAAATCCCAATGGTGGCCACGTAACTAACAGGGACCCTCAGTGATCCACAGCCCACCACAGGTCGAAAATATAAGTAGTGACCGTAAACTCAGGGCTATCTGTGCATATACTATATTTGCATTTAATAAATTGATCCAGGCTCTAAAAAACTAAAATAAAATAAAATAGAAACTTATACATACACAAGTGTTTTATTCAGGAGTAAACATATTAAGCTGGGGGTTGGATGCCAAATACTTATCCAGGCGACATTTTAAGGTTTGTATTGTATTATAATTTACTACGTTGGAAGGCAATTTATTCCATATATTTACAGCTCTATTGAAGAAGAAATGCTTAGCTTCATGCGACTGGAATCGTTTGCCAATAATTTTATGCCCATTGCCTATAGTATAATTCGAGTGATCAACTGTGAAGTATTTATCAACAGCCATGTTATCATGTTCTTTGAGTATCTTGAATACTTGATTAAAATCTCCTCACATCCTCCGTTTTGTTAGGGTAAAGAGATTCAGGGCTTCTAAACGTTCCTCGTATGGTTTATTTCTCAATCTAGGTATCATATTTGTAGTCCTTCGCTGCACTCTTTCAAGCTTTTCAATATCCTTATTATAATATGGCAACCAAGACTGAACGCACTACTCCAAGTGCGGGCGTATTAAGGAATTGTACAAAGTGAGGACGATATTATCTGATTTATATTCAAATGCTCTGCCTATGAATCCATTCAGTTTACTGGCTTATTTCACAGCTTCTGTACATTGTTTGCTTGGTTTCAAATCATTTGTTATTATAACTCCTAAGTCTTTTTCATGGTTTACCCTATCAAGCTGGACATTATTCATGCTATAACTAGCTCTTACGTAGTTACTGCCAATGTTTAACACTTTGCATTTATTAATATTGAAATCCATTTGCCAGACTTGGGCCCAGTTAAACAGTTGATCAAGATCTCTCTGAATTGCCTGTCTTTGCAGTGCTGTATCTGCTCTGTTACCTATTTTAGTATCATCAGCAAATTTTGAAATTTTACAACACAGTCCTTCGTCAATATCATTTACATATACTAAGAAAAGAATAGGACCTAACACTGAACCCTGCGACACTCCACTTGTAACGTTTATCCAGTCTGACTCTTTTCCATTTGTTACAACTCTTTGCTTTCGTCCTGTGAGCCAATCTTCTACACCTGAGAACACTGCCGATGCAGGAAGGAAGGAAGGACTGAAGGAATGAGGGCAGGAAAGAAGGAAAGAGGGATGGAAAGAAGGAGGGAAGGGAGTAATGAAGGAAGGAAGATACGTAGAAAGGGAAGAAAGACGAAAAGATAAGAAAGGGACAGAATTTTTCTATGAAGGAAGAAAACAAAGGAGGAAGTGTAATGACAGGATTTACAATCCCACCACTATTGTTCATCAGTGTAATGTTAAGATTTTTAATCTTACCGGTGTTACCAGTGTAATGGTCGGGAATTTATGGATTTCCCACCGTTGTTGTTCATCAGTGTAACGCCAGTTATTTAATCTCCCACCGGTTGTTGGTTCTGTTCAACTTACCCATTGATAATACAAATGGTACTCGACTTAGTCTCCCCTCCGTGATCGATAGAAAATTCACTTCAGTAAAACAAAAGGGGGACGGGTGGTGTTTTTACTTGGTATGATAAAGGTTAATTGTTTAAGATAGTTTTGGTAGCGTTTGTAGTTTTTGGCCGAGTCGAGATTAAGTCAGTACCACGTGTGGTCGTCTTTTCCAAAGCGGAGGAATCTTGAATTGGAAGGGGAGTGAGTTAGGCATGAGAGGACATAATTCCCTTGATTGGGTATAAAAAAAAATGACATATACTTTACTCTACTTTAATAATTCTATACTGGTTTTCAACAGACATTTTTAATTACATGACCTTTAGTCTTATGGAAAACTGTTGTAAATTAAAACCAAGGTTTGGGCTATTAGGACTCCATATTATAATTACAAATCATAATAGATAGATAGATAAATAGATAGATAGACAGCTCTATGCGAGCCTGGGAATGGGAAATGATCTTGCAAGTTACACTGAGGAAAAGCTGGCGACAGATTACGAAGTAGCCAGTAAGAAGATGATGCAGTTAGTTGTCAGCAATTCACAGGTGAACAAAGCCTTGTTGACCATACACACACATACACACATACTCACACACAGGCTTCTAGAACTTTCCACCCACAAGGAACACACGTGATACGTCTCCTGTTTCACCAGAATTTAGGAAAGAGAAGTCAGAAGGAAGCTAGCCATAGAACAGACAGGTCGCAGGGAGAACGGCTTAGCAACTTGAGAGAGAGACAGAGAGAGCGAGACAGAGAGATAGCTAGCGGGACTCTACTTTATACTTTGCTCTGTGTGAGAGACTTGTTAATATTTCCAAGACAAATAAAAATATTCCCATACTATTCTTTACCTCTCCTGTCACTACATGACAAATGGGAAAGAAGATTATCTACTCACAAAGCTACTCAAGTATAACAACCGCTCGTCCACAAGTCTAATATATATATGACTCCACTACAAGTAACATACAAAGTCTTTTATGACATTTGGTAACTACAAAGGAGTTACAAAGTCTTTTAATGACAGGGCGACCTTCATACAATATTGTCACCAAGCGAAACAATTGGAATATTCAAGTGGCTTCTGAGGACATCATACCTCACTCTTTATTGTCGGTTATTCTTGGGCTCGTCTATAGCCTCAAGACTGGGACATTTATTTATTTTTTTTTTTTTTAATGTGACCGACTCTGAGCATAGGCTTCACAGCCTGATTTCAAGGCCCAGTAGTCCTCCTACGTACTGTACACCTCTACATGTCACCACTTCGGCGTAAACACCCATCGTCCATACTGAATACATGCTAGGGCTGTCTCATATAGGACTGACGTATTGGTATTAGCAGGGGTATTTTTACGACATGCCAGCGGGTCTTCTGGTAGATCAGTAAAGTCTGATTTTATGAAATTCAAATCCTTAAACTGTTCCCTGCCTCAGCGGGATTTGAACCCGGGTCCGTCAGGATTGGGTTTGGATTGTCTTTTCGGGGCTGGCATAGCCTTGAACCAAGAAAAATAATCACTCGTGTTCTATTTCGTCCGTGTAGTATAATCTCATCATGCAATTCACTATAATTCACAAACACTATCAATTCATAATTATTAATAGTTCATAATCATCATTAATGCATAATCACCAAGAAAACCTAATCACTTGGGCTTGTTTAGCCTCGAGGAACAACTCAAAATCACATTTTTGCTCACGACCACTAAGTTCCCTTCAACGTGCCTAATTTTCTAACATATTAATATAAGAGAAAGAAAACGGTTAATGAGTTTGAATTTCGCCTTTCCTTTACATGATCACATCACTTTTCAAATTTCTATTCCTTATCTATCAGTTCACCTGATAGATCAATAATACCATTTCTACTACATTCAGTTTATAAAATAATTCATGGGTAGTGTAAGTGTGCATGTAAGACGAGTCTATGGGCAATACCACGAGATGGCCTCGTGCACACTCCGACGTCACGGTGTCTGTGGACTGAACCAACGTCTGTTATACACGATGTCTGAGCAGCGAGTGTCTACTTTAAGCTTTTAACAACAAAACTTCATATGGTTCACGCCAAGTAAGGATTAAACAAGAAAAAGGGAGGGGGGGGGAAGGAGGAATGTGGACAGCTCACCTGAACCAACGTCTGTTAAACACGATGCCTGCGCAGCGAGTGTAGCATTGTCGGGCACCAAGGGACGCCACTTCTAGATCAAATGAGATTGTGTTTTTGCAATATGGTGGGTTTTAATTCTATTCACTATTTATATAGTAGTGTTCACATAACGTTAGGACTTTTGACTGAATTGGGGAAAATTTGGGATTCAATCCTTACTTAATTTAAATACTGAATTTACCACTATCCCGCCTTGAGTTTGGGGTAGCTTATGCCATCTAGTGATGGCTAAGGCAAGCGGGACTATTAGATCCTCACAAATGACATTATTTTGGCCTCTTTCGACTATCAATCTTACATATTTGGATTCTAGCAGCTTCATTAGTAAGCATTTCACAACTAGGATACGGAAAGAATTGCATACCCATTATTATTCTGTTTAAGGTTTAAACTTGGCGCCCAACAACGACGCACAAACAAGGGGAAAGGCCACACACATCTGTGATTCATTACTCTACCAGACGGAGGAATTCCCATAGCTCAACACTCACAATTACATCACCCATGCATAGATACAGAGATGTATACATATAAAAGTAAAGTTAACCCTACATCAATCATTAACATATGAATTACTACTTAGGACAGGAATTTATAGACTAGTATTCAGATTACACCCTATCTAACTTAGAAATTACAGTACCTCTAAACACATACATGAATACTAAATTTGTGGCACTACAGAAGGAAGGAAAAAAAGGAAGAAGGAAGGAATCAAGGAAGTAAAGGCCTGTTTTTTGTGTGCAATAAGAATAAGGTTAGCAGAGCATTTTATACCTCACTGACAGAGAGAGAGAGAGAGAGAGAGAGAGAGAGAGAGAGAGAGAGAGAGAGAGAGAGAGAATCACTGTATATTTAATCACTTGGTCAAAAGCTCAGACCCACTTGGACACTCCCCATCTCCCCATCTTCTCCATTCTTCTTCCCTGCCCTGCCTCCGTCATCTCTCTTATTCTCCTCTCTCCTTTTCTCTCCTACCTTCTCTCCTCCAACCCTCTCATCTCTCTATTACTTCCCCCTCTTCTCCTCTTCTCTCCCCTGTTCTTCCATACCTTTTCCTTCCTCTCCCTCTTCCCCTCCTCCTTTCCCTCCTCCTTCCTTTCCTTCTTCTCCCCCTCCATTCCCTCCTTCCACTTCCCCACCTTCTTCCTTCCATCTTTTCTTCTCTTCCTTTACTATCCTTACTACTAAAATGGCCTTCTTCATCTTCCCTTCCCCCCTCTACTCTTTTTTCTCTCTCTCCACCCTAACCTTCCTTCCTCTCTCCTCTCCCCTCCTTCTAGGTTCATTTTATTCTCGTTTCACATTCTCTCTCTCTCTTTCTTTGTTTTCCCTCCCACCCCCCTTCTCTCCTCTTGACACTCTTTGTCTTTCCCTCTGCCTCTGACCACCAGTCTCAATTTTCTTATGATCCGACTCTGGGCAGGGACCAAACAGCCTCATTCCTAAAGGCCAACAGTCATAGTATGTGCCACACTCCCTCACATGTCACCACTTGGGCACTAACACCCACTGTCCCTATCAAGTACATGGTGGGGCTGGCTCATCCAGGACTGGTGCACCGGTGTTAGGGGAGGTGTTTGTATGACATGTCGGTGGAAGATCAGTAAAGTTTGTTGTGACCAAATGTAGCTTATCAAACCCCTCCCAGCCCCAACCTGAGACCCACCACGCGTCAGTTTACACAACAGACAACTTCTCTAACCACTCGGCATCGTGTGTGTGTCATCTTAATACCAACCAGTCTTGATTAGGGTTTGTGAGGATCAACCTTCCTTGACGATGTTTGCCAGACTCTGAACTTTGGCTTGGTTCTCTTCAAGCAATAAAAATGTATATAAATAATTAAAAGAAAATAACACTAAGTACTACAGAGTATGATCCTTGAAGGAGAAGTTTTACAGATTCTCAGCCTTGAGTTCCTTCTTTCAAAGTGCTGAAAAATATAGACAATTAAGAAGAAAAATGCATTGTAGACTACATTATTTATGCTCTGTACTGTACTGTAACATTCACTATAGAGTACAGTATTTATGCACTGTACTGTAACATTCAGTATAGAGTAATAGAGTACAGTACTGATGCAGTATTCTGCACCATCCAACTCGCCCACCGCATCTGGATAGTACAGGACAGTTCTGGTATACACGTTTTGAGTGAGTAATAAAGGAGGTTATTGGTCTTCACCTCCCCCCCCCCCCTGGCTTATGTGTTTATGTCCTGAGGTGGTGGTTGCTAGGAGAGAGAGAGAGAGAGAGAGAGAGAGAGAGAGAGAGAGAGAGAGAGAGAGAGACTTCTTTGACCTACTACGGGTCGATGGGAATGTACGTAACGGCATTACAGCAAAAAGCTTATAACTGGAAAAAGAGGACATTTCAGGCAGAGGGAGAGAGAGAGAGAGAGAGAGAGAATCCACACCGATTCTCTAGTTCTCTCACGACCCCTCCTCCCCACTTCCTTTTCTCTCTCTCATTGGCTAAATTGACAGGGGTGACTCTGTTGTCTGTCTTTGTCTGGATCTGCCCTGTATTCTGTCTGTCTTTATCTCTTTGAATTAGTCTCTGTCTGTCTGTCTGTCTGTCTGTCTCTCTCTCTCTCTCTCTCTCTCTCTCTCCATGGGGTACAAAAAATCACAAAGCTCTCCAACAAACCTTTCCTCTTTGCTGTTTTCTTTCCTTCTTTCTTCTTCCCCTTGACTGAAGTCTGGCAGAGTCACTTTAATTTTGTTTTAATTCTTGTTATGCGATTTTGTCAAAGGATTTCAGTTTAGAATTTCGTATGCTTGAATGAATTGTGAATGACAAATAGATAGATATATAGATAGATGGGTAGGTAGACAGACTGACAGAGGGATGGATAGACAGACACCGACAGATATATGCAGATATATGAGAGAGAGAGAGAGAGAGGGGTTGGGGGGAGAAGGTGACAGGGCATGTTCACTGTATTTACAACAATGAAACAAGCAATCATGAGAGAGAGAGAGAGAGAGAGAGAGAGAGAGAGAGAGAGAGAGAGAGAGAGAGAGAGAGAGAGAGAGAGAGAGAGAGAGAATATTTTCCATCTGTAAGTTGCCAATACCAACTGAGAAGATTCAGAGGAAAATACACAACTGTATTGTCCTAAAGACTCAAATGATTCAGCTCACGACAGGCAATGGGTAATAGTCAAGCATGGCTAATGCATTAACTCACTGATAGTTGAAAATTGGTTTAAAATAACCTTCTTTCTCAGGAATGAAAACACTACGGAATTACAGGGCACAGTCAATGGTTATTTACATCCAGCTCTATCATATCAGCTGTAAGTCTATCCGCAACAGTCCTGACTTAAGGAAATCTGAATGTAGTGATATAAACTGGCAGAGCACCTACACTTGTGATAGAAATTAGATTAGTCCTTCCCATCAGTTCTCTTGGCAGAGTAACAGTATGAATGTAATAATGGAGAGCTGTTGTCTTATGTTCAGGATAATCCAATCATCAACGTATGTCTCAGTTATGCTGGGAGAGTTTTGTGACCGAGAAGACAAGGGTAACAATAGCTGATGCCTCCTGGCACACAGTTACAGTCAAAGGATATACTGTACCACAAAATGAAATACCGATCATCGTTGTTTGACAGGTATTATAGTCAGTTTGTTTTTACCTGATGGAACTGGGCAACTCAAAATGAGTACAGTTGTTAAGTAAATGCTGCATCAAATACAATTAGCTATAGTTACCAGGTAACAACAAGTCCTTAGCTACAAGTCAAACTGACACCCCAACCTGATTGCAACCAAATTTTAACTGAGCTGAAAGTGGTTACAAATCATCTTCAGATTAGAGCAAATGCACTACTGTACTGCTGAGTACAAAAATATATGTTCTCTGTCATTGGTAAAGTAAAGGGCTGACTCAAAAATGACACCATTCATGCAAGACGACTCTAGCAGGGTTGTTGCATTCATATCTTCCGTTGCACCAAAACACAAACCAAGATTCTCATGACTCTGTGCAGCTGTAAATTTGCGCATTATTTACAACAGCACTACACGTCTCAGTAAGTGTTACAAATCACTCAGGAAAGAAAGTGGGTTATGCAGAGAAGAGTCAGAGCCTGTAAGCTCAACGAGGGGAGGTGACAGACCGCTTGTCACAGTTTCTGAATAAGAAGCGAGCCATCATCTGTAGTCATCACTTACAGCATCAGTGAGTGTGAACATGGGTTGATCTGGTGGTACTTTATCTATAGCTGATATGAAGAGACCATAAAAAAGATGCCATTCTAAGCAGATAAGGATCACAAAAATATTCTTAGCTATCGTGTTGAAGCCCACTACCTTGTTGGTGGGTAAATGAAATATTGGCTTTATTGTATGCCTATATTATGATAAAAACTCTATGTCACTAGTTGGTCTGTATTGGCTTGCAGTCACTGAATCACTGAAAACACCAGTTAACTGCAATGCTAGAAGGGTATATGTTGTGGCAGCAGGCAATAATGCAGTTATGAAAGACAACCTTTTTTGTTTTCCAGAAGATAGGTAGATAGGTACGTATTATAAAGCAACTTTTCAATTCAGGATAAGGGACTAGGTAAAATACTGGCTCAAGACTGCAGCACATGGTGAGCTGCCATCAATAACATGACCTACACAAACTTGCATGGTCAATGGTCCCTATACCAAGGCATAATATGTTTAAAAAAATTTCTTAAAGTATTTGGATTTTCTGAACTGGCTATTGCCTACAACAGTTTGACACTGCCAAAAAATAATGCCCTTAACTTACAGGAGAACTACACAATCTAGCCATGAAAATCATACAGAAAATATCAGCCATGATGAATCAGTACACTGCCATCTTTACTGAGGCATCCCATTCCTCAAGTAGTCACACCTCAGGGTCAAAGTACAGGACTCAGACTATAATGGTACCTGTTGGTGAACTACCAAACAATTTCTCATTACAATACACCACCATTATGCATTTCAGGCTACTTACCCACACACTCCACACACACAAACACAACCTCTCCCTCTTAGCATCTCGTTATACAGCCCTGTCCGCTTTCCCTATACCATATGCAAGCCTATTTCCTTTCAGGGCCTTCATAGCATCAGCCATATTTCTTCCCTGTGTCACTCTACTCTCCACTTCCTTTACAGTTTTACTTCTCTTTTCCTTCACTTCACCCTGGTACTTAAAGTTAGCAGATTAAGTCTTTCTCCATTTATCACATAGGGAGTCACTTTCTCAACAATCATCACCATTACCTGTCTTTACTTTCAAAGTACAAAGCTGAGAGCATTAAAAAAAAAATGGTCTGAAGTTCTTGCTTACTATTTGCAAGTAGCATAGCATCATCTGCATATGAGAGGCTTCAGATAATCCACCACTCACCATTTAGTACTATTCACATCACTCCCTCCATAACTCTTCAGTAACAGCAGTAACAGAATACAGAAAGACCATGGCCTCCCCCTCCCCCTCTAAGGCTGAGACTGAGGGACGGATTGGAGAGGTAATGATATATAAGCAAGGGTGGTGAGAGTCGGAGAGGGGGGGCAGCCCTATGGCAGATGACAGAGTGGCATGGAGGTGATTTGCCAGTACGTGGGCCTTGAGATCATCCCCTCTGATATTAACGTATCTGGCAATAAACTGGAAGGCATACAATGACAACATACTACAGATACAGTAAATGAATCAAGAAATAAAAGTAATTCAAATAACTGATCATAGGAATGTAACTGGAAACTATGTTGTACCATCCCCATAAAAAAAAAAAAAAAATGCTTCATAGAATGCCTCGACAGAATACCTTCTCCTCCATCCAACACTTGAACAAATGCCTCACCAATGTCCCTCTTCCTCCATTTAACACTACACTTCACAACTACACAGCCACGATACCATCCAAAACCTCCAACCAAACAACATTCTTCATGAACCCCCAACAGACATTTACTCACAAAAAAAAAAAAACACCCTACCCAAAGACAAGTGCACTCAGCTAGACTACAATGAGACTCTTCCCTGCTGCAGTTCCAAGGTAAAATATAAGTAAAAAACAATCCACAATGCCCTCAGTGTAGTGCAGCCCGCCACACACCTCAACACACTTCAAGCATCACACTAACACAGGAGATGTCAACAAAAGATCTCTGGGGGTATGCAGCTAAAGTGGCTGATTTCCTGCACTCCACTGGGTTCATGTCCATAATAGCCTGGGGTCAAAACAATGACAATAACAAAAACAACAATGATCACAATGAGCACTAGGCAATTTTACTCAACTGGTTTCATGCCCGAAAGAGCCCGGTGTCAAAACAACAACAAGCAACAACTGATCTTATTCAACTTAGGGTGGATCTCATTGTGAAGGGGTTAATGGATAATCAATCTAACCATTCTAGTTAGTGTTTCCTAACCTGAATCAAACTGTTAATGAGGTAGCAAAAAAATAAATAAAAATAAAACAGGTCACCAGACTGAAAAGGTGGACCAAATGGCACGCAGAGATCACCAATGCCCTTGCTGGTGAGTGATGGTGGGTCAGGCTGTGATAAAGAGTCAGCTCATGCCTGCAGTGGATACAGGTAACTTCAAAGGTAACAACACTGTCATCCTCCCAGCCCAGCCTCCATAACTAAGTTCACCATTGCTCCACACATCACCAGAGTGATTGGGTGTCTGGCAAAGAATTAACCACACCAGGCAGCAGCACAGTAAGTAGCACGATACCAGGCAGCTGCACAGAAAGCGATGTCATGCCAAACAGCAACAAGGCACACCAAACTGGCCAGAAAATCGACGAGAAGTGCAGAAGTAAAGATGGAAGGGCAAAAATATGGATACTTTTCTTTCATCCACGCTCAACTTTTCGCCAGTTTAAAAGGAAGGCGTTTTAAAGAGGAGTAAGGGAGTAAAAAGAGAGAGAATTAAGGGAACGAAGAGAGGGAGAGAGGGAAATGAAAAATAAGGAGAGAAAGAGAGAGGAAGAAAGCATTTTAGCAAGGAGAGAGGAGGGGGAAAGAGGTAGGGAAGAGGAAAGGAGGGGAGGGGAGAGGATTGAAGGAAAGGAGAAAAGGAAGAGGAGGGGGAGATGTGGTGGATGGAAGAGTGAAAGAGAGAGGATGGGATGGAGAGGAGAAAGGAGAGGAGAGGAGACGAGAGGAGAGAAGACCAGAGAAGAGAAGAGATGAGGAGAGAGGAGAGGAAGGGTGAGGGGAGGAAAGAATGGGTCTGAGAAGAAAAAGAGGAGATTAAATTAAGGGAGGTAATGAAATAAGGGCGAGGAAGAAAAAGACTGGAAATTGGTTAGAAGGGGATTATTGAGGGTAGAAAGATAAAAGAGAGAGAGAGAGAGAGAGAGAGAGAGAGAGAGAGAGAGAGAGAGGGAGGGAGGGAGGGAAGAAAAGTGAGAATAGAAAAATGAGCTCACAAAGGAAAGGAAGAAAGTGAAGGAAGAAACGGGTGAAGAGAAAAAGGAGAGGGAAGCAGGAGAGAAGAGGAGGAGAGAAGAGAGAAGGACGGAGAGGAAGGGAGAGACGAGTGAGGGAGGGAAAAGAGAGAGGGGGGAGGGAGAGTAGACATGCTGGAAAGAGGAGAGGGAAAGGGTGGGAGAGAGAAAGGGAGTGGGTGCGGAGGAGGGGAAGGTAATGGAGCGATGGGGAGGGAACTTAGATGGAGGGGGAAGCGAGGAGAATGATGAAAAGGAGAGGAGAGCTGGGGAGGAAGAGATGCTGTGGGAGAGGATTGGTGGAAAGAGAAGAAGGGAGTAGGAAAGGGGAAGGAAGGCGATGAAGGTACAGGGAATCAGAGGTGAGGGGAGTGGAGGGGAGTGGGGAAAGAGAGGTTGAGGGGGAGAAAAAGGATGGGAAGAGGAGGGGGATAGAGATAGAGTAAGAGGGGGGGAAGAAAGAGATGGAGGAAGGGGGGTAAGGAGGGGAGAGAAAGAGATGGGGGAGATAATGGGAAGAGGAGAGGAGGGGGATGGGTCACAGAGGTGGGAGATAGAGGTAGAGTAGGAAGGGGGGGGGCATAGATATGGATGACGGAGGGAGAGGAGGGGAGGGGTAGGAGGAAGTGGAGTGGAGGGAGAAGAGTCACAGCGGAGGAGGGAACGGAGGTAGGGGAAGGGGGGAGGGAGGTGCAAAATGGAGGAAGGTGGGAGGGTCGTGACAGCTGAAGGTGTAGGAATAATAAAGGTTATATTTCTACCTATCAACTACATGCTGCTCATTAAGGCAGGTAATCAGTGTTGCCGAGTGTCGGTGTTACCTTGCAATACCAGGTGCAGTGGTCGTACTAACACCCCCTACAAACGGACATTCTTAAGGCCAAAGTTACCAGCAGCTACGGAAATTCTTTGTTGTGGTATCTCATTACCGTTCATATGCCCATAGACAATCTTGGGCTGAGGTTAAGGTCAGTGTGTCGTCACAGGTCTCCGTAGCCAATCACCGTATCGGTATAATCCGAGGCGAGTGGAAGCGACCCTGGAAGCGACCAGTCACCAAACACATGGCGGGGCGGCTGGTTTGTTGACATATGGGGCAAAGGGACGTGCCTTATACTAAATGAAAGTGACATGGATGCCTTGATTCTTGTCTAATTTATGACATTATACAGCTAATTTATCAACTATAAGCATACTGATTGGCTGTCATTAAATCAGGGTACCTAAAGCGTGCATAAATATAATACAGCATGGGTTAGTGACGGACGCTGGGACTGGCCTGTTAATGCCTGTGTCTACGTAGCTCCCACATAGATACATTTCAATTCACTTGTCTGATTTTATCAGACATAGTTCATCACACAGGCTAAATATATTCTCTCACTGATATCTGGGTAAACCTTGAATTTTAGTTACAAATTCATGCAGAATTAAGTGATTAGTCAGAATGTGTGGGTATTCTAAGCATGATGTAAGCTGAATTTTCTGTCCAGTATATATTTGTTGGTGTTATGATAGTGGACGAGGACCTCTTATCCAGTTTTGCCAAAATAACATCTCAAAAAGTGTTCATTTCTTTCAAGTAGATGTACAGTATCTTTGAAGGCAAATTCACAGCACAAACGATCATCAAATAAAACGACCAAATTCCTGTGTATCGTCTGCAGCTTCACAATATCTACATTCCTTCTTAAAACCTCAAATGGTAATAGTAGTAAAATGTAACAATATTTATGCAAGTACAATATTGATAAAGCACTGTCTTAAATAAATACTACGAAATATTGCTCTCTTTAGAGTTACGAACAAATATAAGCAGGCAGCCGACCCTCCATGGGCCACCATCGATGTAACCGGCTGGAGAGTGTCTAGTAAATCTCAACGTAGTCAAGCGTCAGTATCTGGGTGATATACGGAGGAATTCTGGCCGTATCTTGGCTATGAAGTTTGGTAAGGACACGCCAAGTCCTGCTGGGTGACAGGCACAGACACAGAATTGATCGCGGTTTGTTTACTGGCGAGTTAGATGTGTGAAACGTTCGGTATTGAATAAATGAATGGATGAACGAATGACCTGCTGAATTAATAAACATCCATATTGCTGAATGGCTGAATGACTTACTAATTGACCAACTAACCTAACCAACCAACCATCCAACCATCCATTCTTATTCTGACCTGTATAAGAAATTAACCACTCTGACATTTACAGTCAGCTGAATAGTTACCAGATGGTCTGATGGATGGATGGATGGATGGATGGGGATGGTAGATGAATGAAAGGGTAGGTGGTGGGTGGATGGACGGATGGATGGATGGATGGAGGGAGGGAGGAATTGGATGGATGGATATATGAACAGATAAATAAATATATATGTCTGGATAAATGAACGGATGGATGGATGGATGAATTAATCGATGTGTGAATGGTTGGATTGGTGGAGGGATGGATTTGCGGATGAATGGATTGGTGGATGGATGAATTGGTGGATGAATGGATTGGTGGATGGATGGATAGTTGACTGAGTTACATAAAGATCAATAACTAAAAGGATGTATGGAAGCGTAAATGGGTAAGTGATGGTTGGTGGAAGGATAGATCAATGGAATAGTTGGATAGATGGATAGACTGAGCTAGATTAGCACATAACCGATAAACAGATAGACAGATACCTGCATGAAATGACTAACACACACACACACACACACACACACACACACACACACACACACACACACACACACACACACACACACACACACACACACACACACACAGATTGCCTGATGCATACATAAATAGCAGTCTAAATCTTTCAGAAAGCTTTTAGAGAGAGAGAGAGAGAGAGAGAGAGAGAGAGAGAGAGATTATATATTCGATGTTAAACCAAACAGAAAGCGAATGAAAGTAAGGGAATGCACGTCAGGTACATCTGCCTGTCTGTTTGTCTGTCTGTCTGTTTGTCTGTCTGTCGGTTTGTCTGTCTGTCTGTTTGTCTGTCTGTCTGTTTGTCTGTCTGTCTGTTTGTCTCTGGATTAGGTTCGCTTTTCTTCACTTCAGTCTAATGTTTCCTCCTCTCCTACTCCCTCCTATCCTCTCCGTTTCTTACTTTTCCTTTCCAATCCTCTCCTCACTTTTCGTTTCTTTTTTCCACAACTCTCCTCTGCTCAGTTTCCTTTCCTTTCGTCTCCTCTCTTGTCTTTAATTTGCCTTTCCTGTCCACTCCTCTCCTCATTACTTTTCCTTCTCTCTCTCTCTCTCTCTCTCTCTCAGACACACACATAAACAAACCTAAGTGTTCACAAATAAGAAACACACGCAAATACACTCAAATATAAACACACCCGATTTCATACACGCAATTCTGTACAACCTCGCTATTGTTACCTGCTTTGTAATGACGCAACGAGAGAGAGAGAGAGAGAGAGAGAGAGAGAGAGGAACCATGTAGCTGTTAACCTTTCAGTGTGTGTGTGTGTGTGTGTGTGTGTGTGTGTTTAAAGCTCCAGGGAATAGCAATGTCGGCATTATTAAATCTACACACACACACACACACACACACACACACACACACACACACACACACACACACACACACACAGTTAAGCCGGCATATGAAGTGTCTGGAAACATTTTTATATTTGCCAATGATACTGCCAATGATCTCTCTCTCTCTCTCTTTCTCTCTCTCTCTCTCTCTCTCTCTCTCTGACAATAAGACGTAAACAGAATGGCAAATAGACAGATAGACAGGTAGAACAGCAGAGGCGATAGACAGAGAGACAGAAAGTGAGCTAGTTTACATGTGTGAGTGAGAGACCCAAGCCGGATTAGCCAGTCTTAACGCTGACACTGATGGTCTCTCTCTCTCTCTCTCTCTCTCTCTCTCTCTCTCTCTCTCTCTCTCCCATTTGGTGTAGGAGTGGTAGAGACGGTTCAGTAACTTAACCCTCCCGTTCCGTAATACTATATGGTGTGATAATCACGGGATGGGTGTTAGTGACCGAGTGGTGACAGGTGAAGGTGTGTATGGCAGTGACGTCCACCTTTGTGTATAGTAAGCCGCCATCCGAACCCCTTCTGTGTACTGACCAGCTGCAGGAATATCATTTTTATCTATCTATCTATCTATATACCTAGGCTGCTTCCCCCAAGGAAAGGGAGGTAGCCGAGACAGGACGACACACTCCCCATTTACTCATCCATTCAAACACATTCATTCGCATCTTAGCCCCAAAGGGGAGAACGGACAGATCCTCTACGCACCACACCGCACAAGGGTCAACTGCGCAATGCAATCAGTGACATCCGCAGCAGGGCCCGACAGCAGAACTGGTTTACCCCTGCCACATCATAACAGACCCATCCCCTTACCCGCACCTGACCTGACTAGCTGATCAGACCAAATGCGGGAGAATATCCCCTCAGGGCTGCGTCATCACTTATTCATTCACAATTTCTCTCCATTTATTTCTCTCACGCCCAGCCACTCTTCCTTGCTCAACAGACATCCTTCTAGCATCCAACGCTCTCTTCACATTGTCCATCCATCCTATTCGTGGTCTTCCTCTCAGCCTTACACCTCTCACATCAGATCTAGTTATTTTTTTCACCAATCGCTCATTATCCATTCTCTCCATATGCCCAAAACATCGCAACACCCTCTGCTCAACTCTACCAGCCATCTCCCGAACAACTCCAGTTCTCCTTCGCACTTCATCATTTCGCACCCGATCCATACGTGTCACTCCACACATACTCCTCAGACACCTCATCTCCATTACATTCAAACTTTTCCCCTCTGCTACACCCATATTCCATGTTTCAGCCCCATATAGTGCAGTCGGTACCACAACACCCTCATACAGCCTTCTCTTTACATCCATTCTAAGCGAACGACATTTAAACACTTTTTTCATTCCTCCCAGCACCTTTCCTACTTTATTTATTCTAAACTTCACTTCTGCATCTATTCTTCCATCCACAGCAACATGTGACCCTAGATATTTAAAACAATCTACCTCCTCAAGCAACTCACCATTCAAAACTATATTCATCCCTCTACCATCTATCAACCTCGTACACTTCATCACTTTACTCTTATTCTCATTTACTTTCAATTTCCTCCTTTCACACACCCTTCCAAACTCCTCTACCAATTGTCTCAATCTCTCCTCTGAATCAGTCACCAGTGCAGTATCATCTGCAAACGGCAGCTGCTTCAGATTCCACTCTCCACCATCAACATTTACCATACTCAGACCACCTAAAACTCTTGCATTCACCTCCCTTACAACACCATCCATGTAAATATTAAACAACCAAGGCGACATCACACATCCCTGTCGCAGCCCCACTCTCACGGGAAACCAATCACCCACAGCATTTCCCACTCTTACACACGCTCTACTATTTACATAAAAACTTTTCACCCTTTTTAGTAACCTACCATCAAGTTCATACAATCTTAAAACAGTCCACAAAGCCTCCCTATCAATTCTTTCATATGCTTTCTCCAAATCCATAAATGCCCAAAACACATCCTTGCCTTTCGCTAAATACTTTTCACACACTTGTCTCACAGCAAACACCTGATCAACGCATCCCCTCCCTCTCCTAAAGCCACACTGCTCATCACCAATCACTCCCTCTGTACCCTCTCTAACTCTCATAATTAACACTCTACCATACACCTTACCTACAACACTCAACAGACTTATACCCCTAAAGCTAGTACATTTATACTTATCACCCTTGCCTTTATACAACGGGACCACACAAGCACTTGCCCAGTCAATTGGCACCATACCTTTCTCAAAGCACACATTCAACAATCATACTAACCAGTCAACAATAGTCACTCCACCACCCTTCAGGCATTCCACAGCACACCCATCCATACCTGCAGCTTTCCCTGTTTTCATCTCCTCTACTGCCTTCTCCACTTCCTCCTTTGTGATCAAAGAATCATTCAACTCTCCCAACACATTTATTCTTTGCACCCTTCCATCCGCCACAATCTCAGCCACCCTTTCCTGCTCTACATTTAACAATCTTTCAAAATACTCTGCCCATCTCTTCCTTATTGCATCCATCTCAATTAATATCCTTCCATCCTCTGCTTTTACTCGTTCTTCCTTCCCAGACTCTCCCTTTCGCACCCTTTTCACCTCCTTCCAGAACATTTTCTTATTCTGTTGAAAATTCTCTGTCAGCCGCCTACCCCACCTCTCATCTGCTGCCACTTTAGCATCACGCTCTATTCCTCTTTTCCTTATACCTTTCATATGACATCTCATCCTTCCTCTGCAGCCACACTTCATATGCACGTCTCTTCTCAGCCACAGCCATACTTACTTCCTCGCACCACCATAATTAATTCATTATAAGAAGGAATAAGTCAGTATAGAAGGATTAAGTCAGTAAAAGAAGGATTAAGTCAGTATAAAAAGGATTAAGTCAGCATAACCAGGATTAAGTCAGTATAACCAGGATTAAGTCAGTATAACCAGGATTAATAGGTCAGTCAATCAGTAAAGTGTATTTTTTGGAAGGACACACCAATCAGTAGGTCAGTTTAAACACCTGCCCATCAAGGTAGTATGTCTTGTTTATTTAATAGGAAATCTGTATCTCCGAAGCTGTCATCATCATCATTATCATCATCAGCGTTATCGTCATCATCATTATAATCATCATGGCTATCGTTATCATCTGCCAGTTCCTTGTACAGACCCAGAATTCTCCCTCGAACCTTCTCTTTTTCAGTGACTGGTGTATCCATAACCTTTTACCTCCTTCCACGAACTTTTTTTTCCTCCTCGTTCTTCTAATAGTAGAGCAATTGCCGCCAAATTCTTTAGAGACCGACTGGCCATGATCCTCACGCAACAATGAGCACACACTGAATGACGATGCTGGACGGACCGGGAACGCGTCATGTAAATACACAACATTCTGACGGCGTCAAGCCTGTGGACTACCTGTCGGAACCAAAACGGGTCGTGTGAATCGGGCCTTAAGCGACGAGACTATGGGCCAGTGTCACAGGTATTGTACTCTTAGTATTATTACAAGATTTGCTTAGCCTACTTGACACGTCTATTACTGAAGCCCCCTCCCCCCCTCTCTCTCTCTCTCTGGCTACCACAGTTGTACCACACTCCACCAGAAAAGCCACCATCAGTATAGTCCTCCCCAGAAGACTTCACTGCTCCATGTGCGATGATGGTGGGGTTAGGTCTGTTGTGATGATGATGATGATGTTGATGATAAGGTGGAGAAGGAGAGGGAGGAGGATGTGCTGAGAGAGAGAGAGAGAGAGAGAGAGAGAGAGAGAGAGAGAGCTGTGAAGGTGACGTGAGGGTTTGATGATAACCAATACTGTGCTAATATGACACACACACACACACACACACACACACACACACACACACACACACACACACACACACACACACTCACACACACACACACACACATAACACTGATGCAGGAGGCCTTGCTCGAATGAACCACTCCTCAGAGAATCACTGTATATTTAATCACGTGGTCTAATACAAAGCTCAGACCCACTAGGAAACTCCCTAACTCCTCATACCCTCCTTTCTTCTTCCCTGCCCTGCCTCCGCCATCTCTCTTATCATCCTCTCTCCTTTTCTCTCCTACCTTCTCTCCTCCTCCAACCCTCTCATCTCTCCATTACTTCCCGCTCTTCTCCTCTCCTCTCCCTTATTCTTCCATACATTTTCCTTCCTCTCCCCCCTCCCCCTCCTCCTTTCCCTCCTCCTTCCTTTCCCTCTTCTCCCTCTCCATTCCCTCCTTCCGCTTCCCCACCTTCTTCCTTCCATCTTTTTTTCTCTTCCTTTACTATCCTAACTACTACAATGGCCTCCTTCATCTTCCCTTCCCTTCTCTTCTCTTTTCTCTCTCACTCCCACCCTAACCTTCTTTCCTCTCTCCTCTCCCCTCCCTCTAGGTTCATTTTATTCTCGTTTCACATTCTCTCTTTTTTTTTTTTACCCTCCGACCCCCCTTCTCTCCTCTTGACACTCTTTGTCTTTCCCTCTGCCTCTGACCACCAGTCTCAATTTTCTTATGCTCCGACTCTGGGCAGGGACCAAACAGCCTCATTCCTAAAGGCCAACAGTCATGGTATATGCCACACTCCCTCACATGTCACCACTTGGGCACTAACACCGACTGTCCATATTAAGTACATGGTAGGGCTGGCTCATCCAGGACTGGTGCACCGGTGTTAGGGAAGGTGTTTGTATGACATGTCGGTGGAAGATCAGTAAAGTTTGTTGTGACCAAATGTAGCTTATCAAACCCCTCCCAGCCCCAACCTGAGACCCATCACGCGTCAGTTTACACAACAGACAACTTCTCTAACCACTCGGCATCGTGTGTGTGTCATCTTAATACCAACCAGTCTTGATTAGGGTTTTGTGAGGATCAAATTTCCTTGACGAAGTTTGTCAGACTCTAAACTTTGGCTTGGTTCTCTTCAAGCAGTAAAAATATACATAAATAATTAAAAGAAAATAACACTAAGTACTACAGAGTATGATCCTTGAAGAAGTTTTACAGACTCTCAGCCTTGAGTTCCTTCTTTCAAAGTGCTGAAAAATATAGACAATTAAGAAAAAAATGCATTAAAGACTACATTATTTATGCTCTGTACTGTACTGTAACATTCACTATAGAGTACATTTCTTTATGCACTGTACTGTAACAGCCATGTAGAGTAATAGAGTACAGTACTGATGCAGTATTCTGTACCATCCAACTCGCCCACCGCATCTGGATAGTATAGGACAGTTCTGGTATACACGTTTTGTGTGAATAATAAAGGTTATTGGTCTTCATCTCCCCCCCCCCCTGGCTTATGTGTTTATGTCCTGAGGTGGTGGTTGCTAGGAGAGAGAGAGAGAGAGAGAGAGAGAGAGAGAGAGAGAGAGAGAGTTCTTTGACCTACTACGGGTCGATGGGAATGTACGTAAAAGCATTACAGCAAAAAGCTTATAACTGGAAAAAGAGGACATTTCAGGCAGAGAGAGAGAGAGAGAGAGAGAGAGAGAGAGAGAGAGAGGGAGAGAGAGAGAGAGAGAGAGAGAGAGAGAGAGAGAGAGAGAGAGAGAGAATCCACACCGATTCTCTAGTTCTCCTACGACCCCTCCTCCCTACTTCCATTTCTCTCTCTCATTGGCTAAATTGACAGGGGTGACTCTGTTGTCTGTCTTTGTCTGGATCTGCCCTGTATTCTCTGTCTGTCTTTATCTCTTTGAATTAGTCTCTCTCTCTCTCTCTCTCTCTCTCTGTCTCTGTCTCTCTCTCTCTCTCTCTCTCTCTCCATGGGGTACAAAAAATCACAAAGCTCTCCAACAAACCTTTCCTCTTTGCTGTTTTCTTTCCTTCTTTCTTCTTCCCCTTGACTGAAGTCTGGCAGAGTCACTTTAATTTTTGTTTTAATTCTTGTTATGCGATTTTGTCAAAGGATTTCAGTTTAGAATTTCGTATGCTTGAATGAATTGTGAATGACAAATAGATAGATATATAGGTAGATGGGTAGGTAGACAGACTGACAGAGGGATGGATGGACAGACACCGACAGATATGTTCAGATATATGAGAGAGAGAGAGAGAGAGAGAGAGAGAGAGAGAGAGAGAGAGAGAGAGAATCACTGTATATTTAATCACGTGGTCTAATACAAGCTCAGACCCACTAGGAAACTCCCCAACTCCCCATCCCCTCCTTTCTTCTTCCCTGCCCTGCCTCCTCCATCTCTCCTTTCCTCCTCTCGTTTTCTCTGCTATCTTCTCTCCTCCTCCCTCTCATCTCTCCATTACTTCCTATTCTTCACCTTTTCCCTATCCTGTTCTTCCATACCTATTCCTTTTTCTCGCTCTTCTTCCTCTCTTGTACCTTCTCCTCCCTCTCCCTCTTCTCCCCCTCCTTTCCCTCCTTCCTCTCCTTCTTCTCCCCCTCTTCCCTCCCCCTCCTCTCCCTTTTCTTCCCCTTCTTTCCCTCCTCCTTCCACTTCCCCACCTTATTCCTTCCATCTTTCTTTCTCTTCCTTTACTACCCTTACTACTACAATGGCCTCCTTCATCTTCCCCCCCCCCCCTCTCTCTCTCTCTCTCTCTCTCTCTCTCTCTCTCTCTCTCTCTCTCTAACCTTCTCTCCTCTCTCCTTTCCCCTCCTTCAAGGTTTATTTTATTCTCGTTTCACATTCTCTCTCTTTCTTCCCACCCCGCTTCTCCCCTCCTCACACTCTTTGTCTTTCCTTCTGCCTCTGACCACCAGTCTCAATTTCTTATGATCCGACTCTGGGCAGGGGCCAACAGCCCTTTTCCTAAAGGCCAATAGCCATCGTATGTGCCACATTCCCTCACATGTCATCACTTGGGCACTAACACCCACTGTCCATATTAAGTACATGGTTGGGCTGGCTCATCCAGGACTGGTGCACCGGTGTTAGGGGAGGTGTTTGTATGACATGTCGGTGGAAGATCAGTAAAGTCTGTAATGAAATTTAGCTTATCAAACTTCTCCCAGCCCCAACCTGACATCGGTACTGCAGCATTTTAGACAAAAGACAACATCTCCAACCACTCGGCATCGTGTGTGTGTCATCTTAATACCAACCAGTCTTGATTATGGTTTTGTGAGGATTAGCCTTTCATGAAGTTTGTCCGATTCTAAACTTTGGCTTCCTTCTCTTTAAGCAGTAATAATATTAATAAACAATTAAAAAAACAGTAAGTACTATAGAGGACGTTCTTTGATGAATTTTTTCAGACTCTCAGAGTGAAAGGAGGAGAAAGAAAGAAATGGAAGAAGGGGAGAGAAGGGGAGAGGAAGTGTGATATAGGAAAGGTAGAGAGGAGGGGAGGGGAAGAGAGATATAGGAAAGGTAGAGAGGAGGGGAGGGGAAGAGAGATATAGGAAATATAGAGAGGAGGGGAGGGGAAGAGAGATATAGGAAAGGTAGAGAGGAGAGGAGGAGAAGAGAGATATAGGAAATATGGAGAGGAGGGGAGGGGAAGAGAGATATAGGAAAGGGAGAGGAGGGGGACGAGTCATACAAGAGGGGGGTGGGGGGAGGAAGAGGAAGAGATGAGAAATGATAGAAATGGAGGAAGGTGGGAGGGTCGTGACATATAAAGGTGTAGGAATAATAAAGGTTATATTTCTACCTAACAACTACACGCTGCTCATTAAGGGGATAATTAATCAATGTTGCCAAGTGTCGGTGTTAACTTGACGTACCAGGTGCAGTGGTCGTACTAACACCCTCTAGATACAAACATTCTTATGGCCAAAGTTATGAACAGCTACGGAAATTCTCTACTGTGGATTTTCGTGACCGTTCATATGCTCGTAGATTATCGTGGGCTGAGGTTAAGGTCAGTGTGTGGTCACAGGCCTCCGTAGCCAATCACCGTATCGGTATAATCCGAGGCGAGTGGAAGCGACCCTGGAAGCGACCAGTCACCAAACACATGGCGGGGCGGCTGGTTTGTTGACATATGGGGCAAAGGGACGTCCCTTATACTAAATGAAAGTGACATGGATGCCTTGATTCTTGTCTAATTTATGACATTATACAGCTAATTTATCAACTATAAGCACACTGATTGGCTGTCAATAAATCAGGGTACCTAAAGTGTGCATAAATATAATACAGCATGGGTTAGTGAGGGACGCTGGGACTGGCCCGTTAATGCCTGTGTCTACGTAGTTCCCACCAAGATACATTTCACTTCACTTGTCTGATTTTATCAGCCATAGTTCATCACACAGGCTAAAGATTTTCTCTCACTTCTGGGTAAAACTTGAATTTTAGTAACAAGTTCATCGAGGAATT
>NC_136978.1:45050640-45068140 GCF_032717465.1 Coenobita brevimanus
CTGGTTACACTGACTTAATCCTGGTTATATGGTACTGACCTAAGCCTGGTTTAAATGACTTAATCCTGGTTACACTGACTTAATCCTGGTTATATGGTACTGACCTAATCCTGGTTTAAATGACTTAATCCTGATTATGCTGACTTAATCCTGGTTATACTGACTTACTGCTTGGTGTATGTTTTCAAATAACATTATTGATTTGCTGTCCCATCATTCCCCGCCTCACCCAACAACATAAATAAAGCAACAAAAACAAAACGGCAAGAAAAAATAGTAAAACAAGAAGCGGTGCCAGGGCACAGCAAACCCGTCCCCGGCAGTCATTTTAGGGCTGACGTATAAACTATCTATCTATCTATCTATCTATATACCAAGGTTGCTTCCCCCAAGGAATGGGAGGTAGCCGAGACAGGACGACACACTCCCCATTTAGTCATCCATTCAAACACATTCATTCGCATCTTAGCCCCAAAGGGGAGAAGGGACAGATCCTCACCACACCACACCGCACGAGGGTCAACTGCGCAGAGCAATCAGTGACATCCGCAGCAGGGACCGACAGCAGAGCTGGTTTACCCCTGCTACATCATAACACTCTCATCCCCTTACCCGCACCTGACCTGATTAGCTGATCAGACCAAATGCGGGAGAATATCCCCCCAGGGCTGCGTCATCATTTATTCATTCACAATTTCTCTCAATTTATTTCTGTCACGCACAGCCATTCTTCCTTGCTCAACAGACATCCCTCTGGCATCCAATGCTCTCTTCACACTGTCCATCCATCCTATTCGTGGTCTCCCTCTCAGCCTTACACCTCTCACATCAGATCTAGTTATCTTTTTCACCAACCGCTCATTATCCATTCTCTCCATATGCCCAAACCATCGCAACACCCTCTGCTCAACTTGATCAGCCATCTTCCGAACAACTCCAGTTCTCCTTCGCATTTCATAATTTCTCACTCGATCCGTACGCGTCACTCCACACATAGTCCTCAGGCACCTCATCTCCATTACATTCAAACTTTTCCTCTCTGCTACACCCATATTCCATGTTTCAGCCCCATATAATGCAGTCGGTACCAAACACCCTCATACAGCCATCTCTTTACATCAATTCTAAACGAACGACATCTAAACACTTTTTTCATTCCTCCCAGCACCTTTCCTACTTCATTCATTCTAAACTTCACTTCTGCATCTATTCTTCCATCCACAGCAACATGTGACCCTAAACACTTAAAACACTCTACCTCCTCAAGCAACTCACCATTCAAAACTATATTCATCCCCCTACCATCTACCGACCTCGCACACTTCATCATTTTAGTCTTTTTCTCATTTACTTTCAATTTCCTCCTTTCATACACCCTTCCAAACTCCTCTACCAACTGTCTCAATCTCTCCTCTGAATCAGCCACCAGTGCAGTATCATCTGCAAACAGCAGCTGCTTCAGATTCCACTCTCTACCATCAACATTCACTAGACCTAAAGCTCTTGCATTCACCTCCCTTACAACACAATCCACACATATATTAAACAACCAAGGCGACATCACACATCCCTGCCGCAGCCCCAATCTCACGGGAAACCAACCACTCACAGTATTTCCCACTCTTACACAGGCTCTACTATTTACATAAAAACTTTTCACCCCTTTTAGTAACCTACCATCAAGTCCACACAATCTTAAAACAGTCCACAAAGCCTCCCTATCAATTCTATCGTACGCTTTCTCTAAATCCATGAATACCCAAAACACATTCTTGCCTTTTGCTAAAAACTTTTCACACAATTGTCTCACAGCAAACACCTGATCCACGCATCCCATCCCTCTCCTAAAGCCGCACTGCTCATCACCAATCACTCCCTCTGTACCCTCTCTAACTCTCTTAACACTCTACCATACACCTTACCTACAACACTCAACAGACTCAGACCCTAAAGCTAGTTTATTCACACTTATTACCCTTGCCTTTATACACTGGGACCACACAAGCACTTGCCCAGTCAATTGGCACCATACCTTTCACAGAGCACACATTCAGCAATCTTACTAACCAGTCAACAATAGTCGCTCCACCACCCTTCAGGCATTCCACAGCACACCCATCCATACCTGCAGCTTTCCCTGTTTTCATCTCCTTTACTGCCTTCTCCACTTCCTCCTTCGTGATCAAAGAATCATTCAACTCTCCCAACACATTCATTCCTTGCACCCTTCCATCCGCCACAATCTCAGCCTCCCTTTCCTCCTCTACATTTAACAATCTTTCAAAATACTCTGCCCATCTCTTCCTTACTGCATCCAGGATATCTAGTCAAAGATGTCACACATCAAATTTGGACAAAATCGGGTGGAAACTGATTTATGCCCATTTGAAATGTTAGACCCGACCCACCTGACACTGACCCCCCTACCACTGAGGGGTGACCCCCCTGATGTAGTGAGACATGTCACAGGATACAGATTTGAAAGATACACCTTTAGGTTTTAGTTTCATGTGATATGACGAATTTGAAAGGAGTTTTGGCGAAAAAAAACAAATACGTTTTTTGGTCCTACATCCTGGGCCTTGGCTCAGTTTGGGCCAAAATTTAATCAGGTGATCAGAAGGTCATAGCCCATCATCCCTGCAATTTTAGTCAAAATCACAACTGTAGTTTTCGCGTAAAGTTGTTAACAGACAAACAGTCAAACAGACAGACAGACAGACAAACAAACAGACAAACAGACAAACAAACAAACAAATCGACAAACCTAGTGAAAACAATACCCGTCCCCGAGCCCCTCCGGGGCGGGTCAGGTAACAACTGAACAGTAAAAACAAACGTTAAATAACAAAATCAACAAACCAATAAGAAAACATCAACAAAATACAAAACCAAACACTAAAAGCAACATAGCAATAGAAGTACAAAAATAAAACACCGCCACCAGCAACCACACCAGCAACCACACCAGCAAGCAACCACACCAGCAACCACACCAGCAACCACACCAACAACCACACCAATAACCACACCAACAACCACACCAACAACCACACCAACAACTACACCAACAACCACACCAACAACCACACCAACAACCACATAAACAATCACACCAACAACCATACCAACAACTACATTAACAACCACACCAACAACCACACCAATCTCTCTCTGTCACCCCCCTCTCCCTCCGCCACCAGTCTGCCAGCAAGCGACTCCCTGGCCTACTAATCGTCGGAGCCAAGAAATCTGCAACACGGGCACTGCTGGCCTTCCTTAGGGTACATCCAAGCATAAGGTACTCTCTTTACTCTTTTTCTCTCTTTACTTTCTTTACTCTTTACTCTTTATTCTCTTTTTCTATTTACTCTTTTTTACTATTTACTCTCTTTTATTCTTTACTCTCCTTACTCTCTTTACTCTCTTTTACTCCTTACTCTCGTTTACTCTTTTTACTCTTTACTCTTTTTACTCTTTGTCTCTTTACCCTCTTTGTTCTCTTTTACTCTTTACTCTCTTTGCTCTCTTTTATTCTAATCGCTTTACTCCCTGATGTACTAATCATCGGGCACTGCTGGCCTTCTTAAGGGTACATCCAAGCATAAGGTACTCTCTTTACTCTCTTTATTCTCTTTTACTCTCTTTACTCTTTTACTCTTTACTCCCTGTACTCTCTTTTACTCTATACTCCCTGTACTCTCTTATACTCTTTACTCTCTTTACTGTCTTTACTCTCTTATACTCTATACTCTCTTAACTTCTTGACGTACTAACCATCAGGCACTGCTGGCCTTCCTCAGGGGACATCCAAGCCTTAGGTACTCTAAGGACAGTAGTGTCATTTTAAGGAAGCTCCCTAACAACTCTTCCTTAGCGATTTATTTCTGGATATGGCTGGTTAATATCCTCTGCATGTACCTTTAGTTATGCAGAGTATGGCGATGTTTGAAGGATTTATATGACACAGAATAGGACAGTAAAATGTAATACACAAAACAAATCGCTTAGAAAAATGTGTAGGGGAGCTTCCTTAACTGAGGAAAATACCTAAGGCTCAGTAATGAAAGCTCTCTAACACCTCTTCCTTAGCGATTTATGTTGTACATTATTTATGCAGAGTATAGCGATAAAGGATTTATGTAACATAGAAGATTGTAAGGTGTTATAACCAATTAGATCGCTTAGGGAAAGGTGTTAGGGAGATTCCTTAACTGACGAGAATACAGGCTAAGGTGTTATTGAAGGCATATCAACTCGTGCAGTTCAAAAAGACTATTCTGATTTGGTTAAAACAAATTCCTGTGCTAACATTAATATATCACAGAACACACACACACACACACACACACACACACACACACACACACACACACACACACACACACGTCATGGTATTAGAGGGATCAATCTGTGTAAGAGATTGCCTGTCTGTATTTTAGTCATCATGGTCCACAAATGGTTCCTTCTCAGGGCGTCGGGTCCAGAGGTGCACTACTTGGACCTGTTCTACGCCAGGAGACTTGACTGGTGCAGGTGAGTGGGGGAGGAGAGATTTATTTATTTGTTTATACTTACCACCGTCAAGGAGGTTATGTTTTACCGGGCGTTGGTTTGTTTGTCTGTCTGTCTGTCTGTTTGTCAGTAGGATTATTCAAAAAGTTATGAACGGATTTTGATGAACCTTTATGGAAGGATGAGCCATGGGCCAAGGAAAAAATTATTACATTATGGGGCGGATCCGGAGTATCCCGCACAGTATCTCCAAACATTCTAAATGAATTTCAATGAAATTCTGTGTAAAGATGGGTCATGGACCAGGAAAAAATTAATTAAATTTAGGGGCGAATTCGGATCCGGATCCGGATTCCATATCCACGGATCCTGATCCTTTTTAATGACAATGGCATTGGCGAAGGTATGCGCTCTCTGAGTGCTTTCTAGTTATTATTATCAATTTTGCGAAACAGGATGGTATCATTGTTGGCAGCGCCCCCTATTCCGCTGCGATAGATTCAGCCCCCGTGTGTGTGTGTGTGTGTGTGTGTGTGTGTGTGTGTGTGTGTGTGTGTGTGTGTTTTAACTCTTCCTTGGCTATTTGATGGATCTCAGTAAGCTTGACAGGTGAGTTCCTCGGGTTCCTGGGAAGTATTTCCACTTCATACTATTTTCCAACCATGATATTTAGCTCCACTCCCCCTCCATTCACGAAATGAAAAATTCTCGGATATAGTGAAATGGCAGCCATGACGTTGATATCTTAGTACCTGTTATGCGATGGACTGTTATTCGTGATGCGATATTTGCAGAACGTGACGCCCTTAATGATTCTTGGGGAGTCAGCCCCCTTCCCAAAAATAAAAGCGATCAGAAACATGGAAAGTAAGTACATGGATTTCAGTGAAAATTGTCAGGCCAGTTTGTTTCTTGATAATGTCGTTCAGTATATAATATTTTCCACCATTTTTATTAAGTGGGTCAGACCCTTTCAAAATATATTAAGATACAAAATAGTGAGAGGAGGACAGACGTGGCTTTGATATCTTAGTGCACATTTGTACAATAGACTTTCATCTGCAATGCGATGTTTGGGGAGAGTGCCCCCCCCCCCATGATTCTTGTGGGTCTCTCTCTCTCTCTCTCTCTCTCTCTCTCTCTCAGTCATCAAGCATCGTTAATTTCCACTTTCTCCCATCCTCTCTGTCTCAGCCCCATGCTCTAATAATGGGTGAGGGGGTGAGGGAGGGAAGATACATAATTTGAGAGAGAGAGAGAGAGAAAGAGAGAGAGAGAGAGAGAGAGAGAGAGAGAGAGAGAGAGTCTTTTTCTACAGTGAAGTCATTCACCATCTGCTCATCATTTTTACCACTGCGACTCTCTCTCTCACTCTCTCTCTCAGCGAGCTGTGTACAGGAGGCAGTCGCATATCAGTCTATCTACCTATCTACCTATCTACTATCTGTCTATTCCTAGTGTGGGATTGTGGTGTTACTGGTATGATGACAGATGGCCTGGTATTATTTAGTGATGTTACTGGTATGATGACAGATGGCCTGGTATTATTTAGTGGTGTTACTGGCATGATGACAGATGGCCTGGTATTATTTAGTGGTGTTACTGGTATGATGACAGATGGCCTGGTATTATTTAGTGGTGTTGCTGGTGTGATGACAGATGGCCTGGTATTATTTAATGGTGTTACTGGTATGATGACAGATGGCCTGGTATTATTTAGTGGTGTTACTGGTGTGATGACAGATGGCCAGGTATTATTTAGTGGTGTTACTGGTATGATGACAGATAGCCTGGTGTTATTTAGTGGTGTTACTGGTATGATGACAGATGGCCTCGTATTATTAAGTGGTGTTACTGGTATGATGACAGATGGCCTGGTATTATTTAGTGGTGTTACTGGTATGATGACAGATGGCCTGGTATTATTTAGTGGTGTTACTGGTGTGATGACAGATGGCCAGGTATTATTTAGTGGTGTTACTGGTATGATGACAGATAGCCTGGTATTATTTAGTGGTGTTACTGGTATGATGACAGATGGCCTGGTATTATTAAGTGGTGTTACTGGTATGATGACAGATGGCCTGGTATTATTTAGTGGTGTTACTGGTATGATGACAGATGGCCTGGTATTATTTAGTGGTGTTACTGGTATGATGACAGATGGCCTGGTATTATTTAGTGGTGTTACTGGTATGATGACAGATGGCCTGGTATTATTTAGTGGTATTACTGGTATGATGACAGATGGCCTGGTATTATTTAGTGGTACTGGTATAATAATAGACATAGACTAGCTTAGGGTGGTGTGATATAGCAATGAGCTGGTATAAATCCATGGCATGAAAGGAAACCTGATGTGGTGTGACTGACAAACTGGTATGGTGTGGTGTTGTGATAAGGGAGATTAACTATGGTGTGTTCGTGTGATAAGGGAGATTAACTATGGAATGATGGTGTGATAAGGGAGATTAACTATGGTGTGATGGTGTGATAAGGGAGATTAACTATGGTGTGGTGGTGTGATAAGGGATATTAACTATGGTATGATGGTGTGATAAGGGAGATTAACTATGGTGTGGTGGTGTGATAAGGGAGATTAACTATGGTGTGGTGGTGTGATAAGGGAGATTAACTATGGTGTTATGGTGTGATAAGGGAGATTAACTATGGTGTGGTGGTGTGATAAGGGATATTAACTATGGTGTTATGGTGTGATAAGGGAGATTAACTATGGTGTGGTGGTGTGATAAGGGAGATTAACTATGGTGTGGTGGTGTGATAAGGGACTAACTGGTGGTATACAGTATGGTGACAGGAACAGCCGTATTACTGAGGCGGTGTGGAGGATGACAGGAGGGGGAGAAGACAGCCTGAACGGTGAAACAGTAGACAGTAATGGTACTAGACAGTGATAAGGTGTAGGAAGGTAGGACAGAACCATCAGTAAAGCAGTAGACAGTGGAAGTAGACAGTGATTAGGTGTAGGAAGGTAGGGTAGAATCAAGGCAAAGACGGTGACACAGAAGATTGTTATACTTCTTATACATTAACCTGGCCCGGATTTTCGTCCTTTTGAAGCTTATTTCACGTAACTGAGTGGAAGAAAAGACAATACTACAACTCTACATTCTCCCCATAGCACTTCTTCGTGACTAGCATTGTACTTTAGTGTTAATCTATTGTCACAACTCAGCATTCAAGATGAGGAGATTACATTTTTAGGCCAAGTTTGTGTAAAAGAAGTATAGTAGACAATATGTTATTTCATAGGTTGGATAACCGTTACCTCACACACTCACTGGGGTGTCCTGGTGAGGGGGTCGAACCCATTCAAAGCGTCCCCGGAATGTGAGGGCAGTGCTAAACCGACCCAGCCACCCTCTAACCCCAAACTGTTTTGTTTCTGCCACAGGAGTGAGGTGCAGCTGAGTCCAGATGGTCAGGTAACGTTAGTGAAGATACCAGCGTATTTCATCACTCTAGCACTGCCTCTCTTCCACCCCCTCACTAACCCCCCTCCTCCCCCCCTCTCTCACTAACCCTCCCGCCTCTCCCTTCCTCACTAATTTTCCCGTCTACCCACCCTCCCTCATTAACCCTCCCTCCTTCCCTCCCTCCCTCACTAACCCTCCCTCCTTCTCTTTCCCTCCCTCTCTCACTAACCCTCCCTCCTTCCTTCCCTCCTTCACTAACCCTCCTTCCTTCCCTCCCTCCCTTGCTAACTCTCCCTCCTTTCTTCCCACCCTTACTAACACTCCTTCCCTCCCTCCCTCCCTCCGTCCTTCCTTCCCTCCTTCCTTTCCTCCCTCCGTCCTTCCTACCCTCCCTCCTTCACTGTTGATAAATACTTCACAGTTGATCACCCAAATTATACTAGAGGCAATGGGCATAAAATAATTGGTAAACGATTCCAGTCTCATGAAACTAAACATTTCTTCACTAGAGTTGTAAATATATGGAATAAATTGCCCTCCAGTGTAGTAAATTCTAATATAGTACTGACCTTTAAAGGTCGACTCGATAAGTATTTGTCGTCTAACCCCCAGCTCCTGAATAAAACACTTGTGCATGTTTATTTTTTTTATTCTATTTTATTTTATTTTTTATTTTTTATTTTTTAGAGCCTGGATCAATTTATTAAATGTAAATATATTATATGCACAGACTAGGATCAGCACAGATAGCCCTGAGTTAAACGATCACTACCCATACTTTCGACATGTGATGGGCTGTGGATCACTGAGGGTCCCTGTTAGTCAAGTGACCACCATCGCGATTTTTTTTAATGTACCAGAGGTCACTGCTTCAGGAGGTGACTTGAGTGTTTGTCCCGCATGGGAAAGCTCCTAGTCTCAGTTGAATGAACGGAGCTGGGGCCTGATTGATTGCTGCCTGCCTTAATAGCGCCAGGCAAGGCTGCCGCACCACCCCTGCACATCCACATTGTGCACTGTGCAATTTCCACGCTGTGTCCGCAGACGTCCCGTTAACTCAACGTACCCGTACATGTTGCCATGCGTTATTTTTTATTCGATTATTCATTTTACTTTACTACCTTCTCTTTCAGGTTATTCATACTTGTAGCATAGAAAGTAACTTTTCCATTTCAGTGTTTCCCATGAAAATACCATGTCAGTTTTTCCGTGCTGCCTGATGGTTTTTCTCACTTTTTCTTACCAGTCTTAACTGGAGGGTTTGGAGGTGGGGGGAGCCTTCTTGCTTTACTATTCTTATCCTTCAGCAAGTAGAGTTAGATCTCGTAGTCATAGTCTACTCTGTAACAAACAGCCTCAAAAGGACCATAAGGTCTGTTGCTGTTTGCTTTCCTTTGTACTCCCTCCCACACTAACCCTCCCTCCTTCCCTGCCTCCCTCACTAACCCTCCCTCCCTTCCCTGCCTCCCTCACTAACCCTCCCTCCTTCCCTCCCTCCCTCCCTCCCTCACTAAACCCCCTCCCTCCCCCACAGGAGCAAGCTGCCGCTGAGCCTAGCGTGGCAACTGACGGTGGAGAAGACGCCGGCGTACTTCACCAGTGCAGGGGTGCCAGCCAGGGTGAAACAAGACCTGCCTGGTGCCAAACTCCTGCTGGTGGTGAGGGACCCCGTCACCAGGGCGCTGTCTGACTACACGCAAAGTCTTAGTTGCGTCAAGGGCATGCAGGCTGAGACAGAGTTTGACGGGGGGCATGCAGCGTGAGACCAGGTTTGGCAGGGGCACGAAGGGTGAGGTACGGTTTAGCAGGAGCATGCAGGGTGAGCCAGGGTACAAGGGGTGAGGGACCCTGTAACCAGGTCGTTGTCTGACAACACAAAGTCTCAGGGGAGGCAGGGTCTGGTAGGGTAAGCCAGGGGAATGCAGGGTATAAGAGGTGAGGGATCTGGTCACCAGGGAGCTTTGTGACTGCACACGGCCTCAGGTGAGGTAGAGGGGGAACAAGAGGTACAAGGAGACATTTAGAAACCCGTCTTTGAGATGCAACAAAACTCTTCTACTTTTTATTTCTGTTGATATGTTGTTAGGCAGGGAAGGCAGGGAGGCAGAGGTAGGGTAAGTGAAGCTAAATAAGGCAAGAAGGCGCTAGGAAAGGCAAAGAAGGCCAGATAAGGCAGGTGAAGGCAGGATAAAGCAGAAGAAGATAGTGAGAGGTTGAGACATTTAGGGGAAAAAGTTTGGGATGCTATAGCACCTTCATAGACTCCAGCAGGTGACCTCTGTTAGAAGGAGAGACACGCAAGGAAGGCAAGGAGAGGCACAAGACGCTAGGAAGGTTAGGACTGACGCAGGGTAAGGCAGGAGAAGGCAAGGAGAGGCCGGGATAGGCAGAGAAATTGAGAAGGATTTATGTGATACGACAAAAAAAAAATAAAAAAGTTATAGATTTCTGGTGCTGAATTGTGTTGGTGGTCAAACAATGGAAGATGACACAGAGAAAGGCAGGGTGAGGTGGAGAGGTAAGGGAGAAGCTAGGAAAAGCAGAGGAAGGCAGGGTGAGGCTAGGAAAGGCAAGTGAGGCAAGGAGATAAGAAAGAAGCTAGGAGAGGCAGAGGGAGATACAGTAGGGTGAGGTAGGAGAGGAAGGGTAGACAAGTGAGAATGTTGGGGTTAGGGAAGGATTAACAAAGTATATACACTCAAGTTAGAAGGATTACACAGAGGAGGGAAGATTGACTGATTTAAATCCTGGAGCCAAACCACAAGGCTATTTGGCAACGAGAGGAGGGAAGAAGAGGGAAAGGGAGCGAAGGGAAGTAGGGAGAGACGGAGGGCGAAAGGAAAATGGAAAAAAAAAAAAAAAAAGAAGAGGCGGAAGAAAAAAAAAAGTGGTAGGAAAGGTGGGAGAAGGAAGAGAGGAGGCAGAAGAGAGAACTGAAGGAAGAGAAGGAGAAAGGAGAAAAGGAAAAGCTTGAGAGTAGACACGAAAAAGAAAAGGGAAGAGAAGAGAAGAGATGAGAAGAGAAGGGAAGGGAAGGGAAGAGAAGAGAGAAAGAGGGAAGGGGATGGATGGATAGGAAAAACAGGTAAGAGATGGGAAGGGAAGGGAAGAGAAGGGAAGGAAAGGAAAGGGAAGGGAGGGGATGGGAAGGAAAGGGAAGGGAGGGGAAAGGCAGGCAAGGAAAGGGAAAGGAAGAGAATGGATGGGTAAGGAAGGTAGTGGAACGGTAAGGAAGAGAAACGAAAGGAAGGAAAGGAAGGGAAGAGAAAATGAAGGGAAGAAACAAGAAGAGAAGAGAAGAACGGGACGAGAAGGAAAAATGTAAAAACCACGAGAATAAAGGCGAGAAGAAGAACAGAGGAGGAAAGACGAGGGGAGTAAGAGGAAGAAAGAAGGGAAAATGTGTGAGTGAGACAAGAAAAGTTACAGTGAGGGAAACAAGGGGATAGGAGAAGAGGAATGAGCGGGGACGGATGGAAGAGCAAGAGAGAGAGAGAGAGAGAGAGAGAGAGAGAGAGAGAGAGAAGAGTAAAGGAGGTAGGGAGAGTGGAAAGAATAAAGACAGGAGGGAGAAAGTAAAGAATAAGAGGACCTAATAAAAAAGAATAACTTCAGCAGGTCAAATGGCTCATAATAATTATCTCGTTTAAGACTGCCTGTTGTGCCTTTACTCTCACCTGACATTAATTCCTAAGCCTTTTTAGCTCACTTGATGACCAGGTGTACTCGGATTGGACTGTTGATTTGGCTAGTAACCAAGGAGACTCATTTCCACTCAGTTAGGCAAATCGAATTTCATGCAGTCAAGTTATAGTGTTTAAGTTGTTTGTGTGGCCTAGCTCCATCAGATGGAGAAAACGACTGTAGACCACTAGAATAAGAGAGAGAGAGAGAGAGAGAGAGAGAGAGAGAGAGATAAGGGGTGAGCAAAGACGTCAGGCTGTGTGAGTGAAGGCTTTCCTCCCTGCCTCTCTCCCCTCCATCTCCCCATCTCTTCCTCTTCCTCATTTTTCTCCCTCCCTCCTTCCATCCTTTCTTCATTTCTCCACCTCTTCCTTATCTCCCTCTCTCCATTCTTCCCATCTCTCCATCTGAACCTCGTCTCACTCCTTTCCTCCCATCTCTCCATCTCTTCCTCACATCCCACCCTCCCTCTCTTTCTCATCTCTCCCTCCCTCCTATCTCTCCATCTCTTTCTCATCTCCCTCACATCCTCCCTCATTATTTTCTTCCTATTTCTATCTCCCTCCCTCCCTCTTTCCCTCCCCTACCTTCTTTTCTATCTCTCCTCTTCCTCCTTCACTTCCTGCCTTCTGTTTCCCATCTCTTACTTCTGTCTCACATCTTCTTCTGTCTCTCATCCCTTCCTCCTTTCACCACTTCCTTCTTTTCTTTCTTAGTCTCTCTCTCTCTCTCTCTCTCTCTCTCTGCGTATCTCTAAGTAGCATTTAGTGCTCAAAGTTCACAAACCATTTAGTGCAAAGAGTGATTTATTTACCTGATACATCTAATATGGCATCCAGCTCAAGTGTGGAAACATTGTCCCGGGACAATATCCAATCGGCCAGTAGTGAACCATCTCTAACTAACCCAACAAAGGACTATCTCAAGAATTTTAATAAACCGGACCTACAGAAACACTGCCGAGAACTTGGTTTGAAAAATGTGTGGGTTAATAAAGGTGAGTTGATAAATATGATTATGGATAATACCAACACTGCAGTGGCTGACACCAACATCAGTTCATCCAACCAAGCAACTGAACAATCTTATCAACATGTAATACAAAGTATTAATGATATAAAAGAAATTCTGAAAACTAAGGACAAGGAAATTGAACAGCTTAACACAGAAATCAAGGCCGCATACACCACAATCGAAACACTGGCTCAACGTGTCTCAGTCTTGGAAAGTGAGAAACGACGCAGACACCACGAATCCGAATCTGTAGAGGGGGCAGGTGAAAGAACGAACCTGATCCAGGCAGGTGAAGAGGGTTACTTTATAGATGAAATAAACCAGCGAGTCACGGCATTAGAAAAACAGATGAATGAGTGTCAACAAGATGCTGACCCCGTGACTGAAGGTGCCCCGTCTTCCCCATCACCAGAGGAGAGACACACACACCTCATAGCAAGACTAGACCAAAGGATGTCAGCACTTGAGGAGGAATTTCGTGGAAACCAACGACAAACTAACCCAGAAACTGTAAGTATCCCAGTACAACCTAGTGAAAAAACTCTCCTACTGGGTGACACTAACCTCTCCCAGATAATATCCTCTGACCTCCATATAACTTCTCATATAAGAACACTGGAGGGAGCCACTATTGATTTCATGAAGTGCTGGGTGGCCGAGAAATTAAACTGGATTCCTAAAAGTTGCATAATTTATGGTGGTTTATTTGACTTAATAGAAAATGCCTCTCCTGAAAAAATTATAGATGATATAGGTTCTTTGGTGAGTGAATTAAAAAGGAAAAATGAAATGATGAATATATACATATGCCAGCTTGCGCCCAGCCTACAGTCAGATCTTTTACAGGCTAAAATAAATGATGTGAATGACCACATTCTAAAGTGGTGTGAAACAAACTGTATACCAACCATCCAGACTGATCTTGCATTTAAACTGGGCACTGGTGAGGTTGATGATATGTGCTATTATGCAAATGATATTCATCCAGGCTCAATCCTAAATAGACTAGGAGCAGTACGACTTTTATCAACTATTGCCAAACAGTGTGGTGATTTCAACCTGTGTTCTGAATGGGAAAAAGTTAAAACTGATTTGGATTACCATCACAGGAAGACCATTTTTAAGGATCCCCACAGAACCCATTCTCTATATGTTGGTAGAAGCTCAATGGACCCGAACCGCAGCCACCCTACAAGGACCCGCACCTACACTGATGCCCTGGGGAGACAGACGAGAGGGACTGACACACGCCACTTCTACGTGGATCCACATCATGAAGAACACAACCAGTCATACGAAGCAAATAACTGGCAGAGGACATATGTGGTAAGAAACAGTACCAGAAATAACCGTGCTGTAAGTAATCACTCAAGCTATGCACATAATGTAACACATAATTCTAGGAAAACTGGTTGTTTCAACTGTGGAGAATTCAATCACAGACAGTCAACCTGCAGATATGACCATAAACTTGTATGTGGTAACTGCCACGCCCTGGGCCATAAGAGCCGACTATGTAGATATTACAACACATAGGGGTTTGGCGAAGAAGAAACAGCCGGTGGGACTCCTTCAGTAACTAAAAAGGATTTTCTAATTATTGAACATATTAATGCTCAGTCATTACTATCAAATCTTGATGAAATTAAGTTACTCATGTATGAAAGAAATTTTGATATTTTGTGTGTGAGCGAAACCTGGCTTCCTCCCATCACCCCGAATGAGTTTGTAGATATTCCTAACTATAAGATTTTTAGACATGACAATGGTCGTGGTGCTGGTGTCTGCATCTATGTTAAAGACACTTTAGGTTCCACTGTACTTGATGTAAATATTCCAAAACAACCTGGAATCGAGGATATTTGGCTAACTGTACAGTGTCGTAAGTTGCCTTCTGTTATTGTTGGTTGTGTGTACAGACACCCTAAAGCGACTGTTTTATCCTTTGATTATATTCAGGAGATCTTTAGACTAATGATTCTGCGGAAGAAGATCATTTTCATTCTTGGCGATTTTAATGATGACCTTCTCTCAGCTGGAAGTAAGCTTAGGCATATTACTAGAAACAATAAATTAACCCAAATAATTGATAAACCAACTAGGGTTACACCTACATCAGCCACTCTACTCGATGTAATTATAACTAATAAACCTGACATCATAATCTCGCATGATGTAGTACCTCATATCATTGCAGATCATGACCTGATTACTGCCAAAGTGAACATTAGCAAACCAAAACGCACACCTGTTACCAGAACTTTTCGTCACCTTGGCAACTATAATAGTGATGCCCTTTGTTCCTGTTTACTTCAGCAGTGTGATATTTTAAATCAGGTTTTCTTTACTGATGACATAAATGTGCAAGTAGACATACTTACTAACACTATTACGGAATGTCTAAACACCTGTGCACCGTTAGTTACCAAAAATGTTACTAGACCTTTCTCTCCGTGGTTTAATGATGAAATACGCCAAGTTATTATGAATAGAAATTACATTCAGAAAAAGCTAAAAACTGATAGATATAATACTGAATTGCAACAGCAGTATAAAACCGAAAAGAAAAATGTAAAGGTCCTTATTAGCCAGTCAAAGGCTGAACATTATCATAATCAATTTAACAGTACTAAAGGTGATACTGCTGCTACTTGGAAGGTCATCAGGGAAATTGTTCCAGGAAAGAATAAAAAATCTAATAATCAGACCTTTGAAAATAAAGATGAGAAAGCAGAAGAATTTAATAGATTTTTTGCAAACGTTGGTAAATCTACATATGATAAGACGCAACAAAACCTTGCTAACAATCAATTTGACATGCCTCTAACAAGCCTTACAGAAGATGAATTCTTTAGACCTCAGCCTGTGGACACCAATACGATAGTCCTTACAGTTAAAAGTCTCAAGGAAAGTAGTTCATATGGCTCTGATGGCATATCTCTTCGCTTCATCAAAGACGCACTTTACGTCATCGCGTTTTACTTAACTTGTATCGTTAACACCTCTATCACAACTGGTATATTCCCTACGACATGGAAACACGCATTGGTTGTCCCCGTCTTCAAAACAGGTGATATCAACAATATTAATAATTATAGGCCCATCTCACTATTACCTACTGTTTCTAAAATATTAGAAAAGGTAGTTGCTAATCAACTATTAAACTTTTTAGAAACAAAGAGACTTTTATCTAACACTCAGCATGGTTTCCGATCAAAGCTTTCTACTGAGACTGCTCTTACTGTTATAACTGATGAAATTTATGACAATATGGACCAAAAGAAAATATCTCTGTTAACCTTGTGTGACCTCTCTAAAGCTTTTGATAGTGTTAGCCATGACATCCTCATAGATAAATGTGCCAAGGTAAAAATTGATTCGTTTTGGATTAATAGTTACATTAGTAACAGAACTCAGTCTGTTCGATTAAATGATGTCGTATCTACAAAGCAGAATGTAACTTACGGGGTCCCACAAGGTTCAATTCTAGGTCCACTTTTATTCAATATCTACGTAAATGACATATCAACTTATTTAAATGACTGTATATTAACGCAATATGCTGATGATACACAATTCCTTCATACAGGTACTATAAATAATCTGGAGGGTCTTATCACTGAGACTGAAGAAACCCTTGTCAAAGCTAATCAGTATTTTCTTAGGAATGGTCTCATGATTAACCCAAATAAAACTCAATGTATTTTTATTGGAAATCGACAACTCTTATCACGTATACCTGCTAATGCAACTGTAAAGTTTGATGGCAATAACATCACTCCTAGTAGTCATGTTAAAAGTTTAGGTCTTTATATTGATAAGTATATGAGTTTTGATGTGCATATTAATGAGTTAAATAAAAAAGTCATGGGGACATTGATGTATATAAATCGTTTAAGTGACAATTTCCAGAAACAGACTCGTATAATCATAATTCAAGCTCTTGTGTTGAGCTTGATTAATTATTGTATTAGGATATGGGGTACAACCAACGGAACTCTTATACACAGTGCCCAGAAATTATTGAACTTTGCCGCTAAAGTTGCTGTAGGTGGAATGAGGAAATACGATCATGTTTCTCCAGTCCTGAAAGAGTTAAGATGGCTAAATATTAAACAAAAGCATGCATTTGATACGTACTGTACTATGTATAAGATACTGCGTGGTGTGTACCCTGAATGGTTTATGTCCTTTGCTTCTGTGCATAACGTGACTGGAAGTGTAACCAGACAACAAAATAGCCTATATGTACCAAGAGTCCACACTAGCACTGGTGCCAGGTCACTCGCTGTACAGGGCCCGAAGCTCTGGAATGAATTGCCTGCTTTAATAACCAACGCCAGTAGCCTACCAGTATTCAAATCTAGGCTGCTGTGTTTTCTTATGGGAGAGAAAAATGTTTTATGACTTGAAATACCTTGGATGCATTTGCAAGATAAAAATCCCAATTGAGATTTTATTTTGCTCTAAATTTGTCTTCACATGTACTGATTTTTCATGTCTTCATTGTACTGTACTAACTATATATCGGAACATGTATCTTTATTAATAACCACTGCTTAGTGGAAATAAAGTTATTTATTTATTTATTTATTTACTCTCTCTCTCGTGTGTGTGTGTGTGTGTGTGTGTGTGTGTGTGTGTGTGTGTGTGTGTGTGTGTGTGTGTGTACTTTCCTGCCACATTTACCTCATCACACATTACCCCAACACACCCACTCCTTTCCAACCATCCATCCTTTTCGTTCTCCATCCCTCCCATTCTTCTTCTTCTTCAGTGTGTGAAGAATAATGAAGGAAGGGTAGAGGCGGACAGTAAAGATATTAAGGATGTTTGGAGACAACAATGCA
>NC_136978.1:45073140-45100640 GCF_032717465.1 Coenobita brevimanus
CTAAGGCGTCTGGCAATAGATAGATAGATAGATAGTTGCATTTTGATTCGTTATGGAGGTACAGTTTTTTATGATGTTATGATGAACCAGCAATATGCGTCAGATGTGTGTGGATGAACATTTTATTGCATGTGTGGAATGACATAATGTTAGATGGGGATGGATGGCATCCTGATTACACATCTATGCTGACGGTTTGTACGTTATTGCTCGCTGGGTTATTAAAAAAATGATGACTAACTTTGTCTGTCTGAGTGTCTGTTTGTCTCTCCGTTTATCTTTGCATTCAAATTTATCCACCCTAAACTAACATACTGTTGGGGGAAGTAAATCGAAAATGGCAGTTGAAACAACCCCGGCAACAACAGTCACCCTTTTCTTTAATCAGTGTGTGCACATGTGTACGTTTGGATGTGTGTGGAGTTGTATACAAATCTGACATTATTTGTACCTCTACTTATTCACCAAGGTAAGAGACAGATGCCAAGACTGTTGTACCATACTGGTGTCCTTCTGGCACGTTATTTCAGTACCCCAGTTATTAAACACTGTTCACTCCCTCGACACCAATTCCTTGGCCTAGGCAGGTAATCACAGAAAACCACCTCCTCTTCAAGGTCAGCCAGGGGTTTCTGTGGCTGGTAGAGAGAGAGAAGACAGAGCAACCTTACTATTCAAAGTCAGAAAAAAATATTTATTGAAATCATGTAAATCTATTTGTCTATCTATTTATCTATCCACATATTCATGCCAACACAATACCACTTCTCAGCAGTGATTCTTTAACTTAGAGTCACTGCGGGAAAACACTAATGATAAACCATCCATCCACCAGTTTGTGTATTCAGATCCCTTATGTATACAGTATATGTACGTTTTCATGTCAAAGCTGACAGTCTACCATCCCTCACCAGGAATTCCTTGGGTTCCAATGGGTTATCTGAGAAAAGCACTTCTTCAGCGTGACCAAGGGGTTTCTGTGCCTGTCTGGCCGCACTGCCTAGGGGCTTGTAAAAACATTAAAGACCACCTCTTCTATTATATCTATCTATATCTTTCTACGTACCCAAGACCTAAACTAACACCCTACCATCTCTTAGCAGGGATACTTTGAAGCACGCAGAGCCATCTACCATCTCTTAGCAGGGATACTTTGAAGCACGCACAGCCATCTACCATCTCTTGGCAGGGATACTTTGAAGCACGCAGAGCCATCGCAGGATAACCATTTGTAATAAACTATCCGCCCACCAATCTATGTACTCAAAACCTTTGCGTATATAAGTATGCTTCCATGTGAAAGCTAACGCTCCACCATCACTCCACAGGAATTACTTGACTGTGCATGGAAATTACAGAATAAAAAAAAAGCTTCTAATAAACTATCCATCCACGGATCTTTGTGTTAATATTCCCTATGAATATAAACTGGTATGTTTGTTTCCAATTCAAAACCAATACGCTACCATCACCCAATCGGAATTACTTGGGCTTCGCAAGGTAATCACAGAGAAGCACTTTTTATTCAGTGTAACCAAGGGGTTTCCATGTCTGGTAAAGAGAGAGAAGACGGGCCGGCCACACTGCCTAGGGTCATCTACGAGTCAAACCCACCCACCAGTATCACAGGCCACACTCAACACCCTCAGGGACTTCTACAGGCCATTCAGTTTTAAGTTCTACAAGATGGTCGGACAGAACTTTAGGTGGTACTGATTCGAGACTCTGAGACAGTGTTGAAAGTGTTTCGATCGAGCGATGTTTTCATAGATTTAAAAAAAAAAATGGTGTTATTTAATCAAAAGTCATCAAAGGCTCCAATATGTGATTGAATTTTAAGTTTAACAAGATGGTGGGACAGAACTTTTGGTGATACTGATTCAAAGTGACTACTGAGAGTGGTTTGAGTCTACAAGTGACCATTTTTTTTTTTTAGAACTGTAATGCCACTAGAGGTAGCTATAGGTACTTCTGTTTTAAGTTCTACAAGATGGTGGGACAGAGTTTAAGTGGCAGTACCTGATTTTAGGAGGTAGTGATTTGAAGCACCAAGACACTTTAAAGAGTGTTTTGACTGCCTGAAGTGATTCGAGTCTCCGAGCAGCAACAAAGGGTAAAACAGTCAAAGATATCTAAGAGCCTTCAGTGTTAATAGGATAGTGAAACAGAACTTTAGATGGTACTGATTCAAAGCTCTAAGACAAGCTGAAAGTGTTTGGATCATGTAATGAAGTTGAGGATTTCTTATACAAATCCTTCAATATTAAGTTTTACAGTATGGTGGAACAACTTTAGATACAACTAGTTTGATTCTCCAATAGCTGACTGAGGGTTATACATATCCTTAATGCCACCAAAACCCACTAAAACATAATGGCGGTGATTTAAAACTTCAAGTCGTGATAAAAGGAGTTTGGACTTTGTGGTGCCATGAAAGACATGTTCATGCATATCACTTTCCATTTATAAAATATAGTGGGACAGAAATTTGTGTGGGAGTGGTTGGAGTTTCTAAGAATCAGCTGGAGGTTATACAGATGGCAAAGTGTCACCAAAGACTCCTATACACACTTCAGTTTTAAGTTTAGTGAAATGAGAAACTGAGCAGGACCTTCAAGTTATTTTTACGATAATGGTGGTGTTTCAAGGTCCCAAGAAGTGAGAAAAAACATGTTTCATTCATTTAATACCACCGAAGACTTCATTTTCTTTTATAAGATGATGACCAGAATGAAGTGGTAGGAAAGTGTCACATAAAGCGACTCCCCAAGAGATGCCAGAAAATTCTATAAATTGTTTAATAACTGAACGTCCTGGATGAGATGGAATGGTGGAATGGAGGTGACAGGTGACTGAAATCCTCAGGAAGCAAACTGTATCTGAGTGTGAATACCTTGGTGACTTAGTGGTTTAGGGACGCCCATCGGGGAAGGAAAGGGGAGTGACGGAACTTGAATCTGCAAGAAGGGGACAAGTCAGCAATTTCAGTCCCTGAGAGGTGACCTGGTAGCAGATAATGTGAATCCCCAAAAGATGACTGGAAGTTCTATATGTTGTGTAAAGCCACCCGGGGGGGGGGGGTACTTAGCCTAGCCTTTCAGTGTTTTGGACTATGGGTAGCCTAACCTCGGGACCCTACACTTCACTAAGGGTAATACGGAAAGAGCTGAATTGTATGATGTACTTTTCATAATTAATGTGATACCTTGCAGAGGTCTCTCCTAAGCTGTGTAAATCTATCTACAGGTAACAAGAACAAAATAAACAAGAACAAAGAAATAAAGAGGCACTGTTTGTGTATGTGTTGGTGCATTTTGCTATACATACCTTCTCCACAAGAAGCCTTTCCCAACCACAATACAATCATCTCTCTGTAGCAAGACTAAGTTGTAATCAACCTTGGTCTAATGGCCGAACAGACCCATCAACCGCAGGCAAGCAATTGTCCCTGCAGAGCTGTCCCGTGCAGTGAACTGATGTTCCCTTGCAGTTGACAGCACCTCAGCGAAGCGTGCAGAAAAGTGTGGAGTTTTTTTTCCTGGATGGACACTGCATTTGCAATGCGCCACCCAGTTAGCAGGGACACCGTGGCAGGCTCACGCCACCTCATTTTCTGGTTATATGGTTACCTCCCAGCGTTGTAAATGGTTTCCTGTGTAACAGGAAACCATCAGGCTTGTCACTCGGTGTACAGCCGCCGGAAATGGAAAGAATAAAGAAGAGTAACAAAAAGTGACAGAAAAGAAAGGGAGAAATGGTAAGAGAGGAGGGCAGGAAAAGACGTAGAATAATTTAAAATGTGAACGAAGAAGTAGGCAGCACTACATCAAGTGAGTGGATGATGATTGGCACCACTGACCATCTAGCAACATCAAGTACACTCTCCTTATAACGAACTCTATTACCGATTTTTTGTGTTACCGACCTATTTAACCTAACAAAACATTGCAATATAGCAATGTATCTATTGAACAACGGTAAGCATATAACACCCAGGGTTCGTAAATTAATGTGAATATGTCTAAAATCAGACTTCAAGAATTTTCTTCTCCAGCATCACGCCATTCCTCCAATTAGTTCGTTATATAGAGGGTTTTAATGTAAGGCCCTCGGCGATGGAAGGGACCAACAAGCCACATTTTCTGAACTGCAATTTATTACAGAAAATGTAACTTCAGTCAATCCTCGTTTAGTTGCACTGACTTGGACATCTCTTCCTATGTTTAAAACTCACCATATATGAGTATATACCGGTATATTTTTTTCTTTTTTAATTTTACTGCTGCCAATGCCAAGGTGTTAGTTTTACCAATGGAAGGTACTGTACTAACATCCCCCTGACTATCCTGCACAGAATCCCTGGTGAATTTAAATAATGGAAGGTACCATTATCTACCAGACAATGCATACACCAACTACCACCACAGCCACAACCATATAATGTCTGGTTTTGATGAGAGAGAGAGAGAGAGAGAGAGAGAGAGAGAAGGAATAGGCCAAAAAAGAAAACCTAAGGAAGGCCAATTTATATATATAAAAGAGCCGCGGTGTTTGTTAGTTTGTCTGTCCTTCAATCACGCCCAAACCAAGGACCAGAGACCCCAAGACCCCTATACATTCTGAACCAACGTGACCCAAGGATGGTTTTAGGGGGTCACAATTCAGATCTGGGTCATTTGAGGTCACAGGTAGAGTGTTCGCCTTTTTGGCCCGGGCAACGCCGGGTACCCCTGCAGCCCAATTTTTGGCATGGAGACTCACATGACATCCAGTTCTGACATAGGCTATGTGAGGTTGACCTCCGAGGTCATTTGAGGTCACCGGTAATACATGCCCGAACGACTGGACCCAGCAGCCCATTCTTTGGCATGAAGACTCACATGACCTCCAGTTCGGAAATAGGCTACATAAGGTTGACCTCTGAGATCATTTGAGGTCACCAGTCTGAGGTCAGTTGAGGTCATTGGTAATAGTAAACAAGTGCGCACAAATACTGTGCGTTAGTCAGAGAGAGCTGAAATGGAAAGTTCCTGGACCTCATATAATCCCTCTTCAAAAGCATCAGAGGTACATGGTCTTTCTGGAGTAGAAATGAAGATTGAACTAGAACAAATAGGAGGCAGTGATTCTCAAACTATGGGTCGCGACTCACAAGTGGGTCGCGAGAGTAATTTTAATGGGTTGCAGGGACATAGACTGGGCCTAATGCCTTTAATGTATTTGATTTACTTAACTGAAATTGTAATTATCCTTATCACACTATTAGTATTTTCACAATAACTACGATAGGCTATATATTGGTTACTTTCTCTCTCTCTCTCTCTCTCTCTCTCTCTCTCTCTCTCTCTTTCTCTCTCTTATTTTTTTACCCTGTGGGTCGCGAAGTCGTGAAATATTCCCAATAGGGTCACCCACTAAAAAGTTCGATAACCGCTGAATTAGTGTTCTCCTTTTTGGCCCGGGCAACGCCGGGTGCCCCTGCTAGTAAATAATATAATTGTGAATGAACATGCAAAGTTCTGCCTGGGTTTGTTGTTGGCGTAGTGAAAATGAACACAGATATTGGCACACAGGAAAGAAGAGGTAGCAATAGAAAATAAGTCAATAGATAATCGTAAATGAATAAGGTGTAGTGGGGTTGTTTTCACCTAACAGAAATCAGTGACTACAAGAAATGAGTCTCCATGGTAACTAGTCAAGTCAATCACTCCAAGTAATGAGTCTCCTTGGTTACTAGTCAAGTCAATCACTCCAAGTAATGAGTCTCCTTGGTTACTAGTCAAGCCAATCACTCCAAGTAATGAGTCTCCTTGGTTACTAGTCAAGCCAATCACTCCAAGTAATGAGTCTCCCTGGTTACTAGTCCAACCCACCGTCCAGTCTGCCTACACGTGGCCATTACCTGAGCTGCAAGGGGTTAGGGATCTGTCAGGCTACACCAAATGCAATACAGTTAAACAAACCAATTACATAATGCAAAATGTTTCCTTTATGCTGTGTATATATCTGCCTGATGATGATGATGATGATGATGATGATGATGATTTGATGATGATGATGATGGTGATGATGATGATATGATGATGATGATGATGATGATGATGATGATATGATGATGATGATATGATGTTATGATGATGATAATGATGATGATGATGATATGATGTTATGATGATGATAATGATGATGATGATGATGATGATGATAGTGATGATTATATGATGATGATGATGATGATGATAGTGATGATTATATGATGATGATGATGATGATAATGAAGACGATGATGATGATGATAAGATCTAACCTGACATGACCCCCACCCAACCTAGCCCAATACTCCAGCCCAACTCAACCAGTGCCTCTCTCTCTCTCTCTCTCTCTCTCTCTCTCTCTCTCTCTCTCTCTCTCACCCTGGCCGTCTGGGAGTATTTCCAGCCCACACACACAATGCCCCTTTGTTGCACAACGACCTAACTTACATCCTCATCTCTTTACTGTTATACTCACCCTCTCTCTCTCTCTCTCTCTCTCTCTCTCTCCAGACACACACACACACACACACACAAGCACGCTGTAACACACAAGATGTTTATAGGACACATAGATGCACACACGATGATCCATAAACACACACGCACGCAGAGAGAGAGAGAGAGAGAGAGAGAGAGAGAGAGAGAGAGAGATGTCATCAGTGTCAACCAAGGTCGTTCAGCTCCAGTCATAACGACCAACAAGGCTTTCTAATTACCCTCATTAACTGCCTTATAACCCAAGCTGTCTCATTACCCCAAGTGTTTACCTAAGTCGCTTGATTGGAGAATTTTCTAACTAATGACTGTCAGGTATCTACAGTATATATCTATATCCATCTGTCTATCTGTCTGTATATTTTATGTATGTATGTATGTATGTATGCATGTATCTGTCTATCTATAATGTATACGATTAATATATATATGCATATATGCAAACCGCATATGTATTATATATGATATATAAACGAGTAGTTTATTCATCCATCCATCCATTATCCAATCCTACGTTGCCCCATGAGGAGCGTAGGAGCCTGGGACTACATATATTATTCCGGCATGTTTATATGTATGTATACTAGTGCTCTCTCTCTCTCTCTGTATATATACGGGAGAGAGAGAGAGAGAGAGAGAGAGAGAGAGAGAGAGAGAGAGAGAGAGAGAGAGAGAGAGAGAAATAGAGAGATAACTAGAATGGTACCCAGCAGAACACATACCTTCGCCAAGGCCCGATCTCGCAATGTTAAAGAAAGTGAAAAAAAAAAAAAAATCCTGGATCCGCAACTTTATCCAGATCCTCACCAAAATTTATTAGAGTCTATTCTGGGCCATGGACCATTCTCCTACCAAGTTTCGTGAAAATCCGTCCTGTGGTTTTTGTGTAATCTTGCTCACAAACCAACCAACCAACAAACAAACAAACGGACACGGGTAAAAACATAACCTCCTTGGCGGAGGTAATTAAATAAAATGATATGCCCTTAAGCGAAAAGAAAACAGCTTTTCAGATAGAAATAACGAACAGATTTCAAGCTCCAAGTAATGTCGAGGGTGACACCGATGAGCTGAATGACAGACTAACAAAAGTGTAAGAGAATCAGAAGCTGTATTAGGGAAGGCTAATACAACCAAAACCAACAAGTATCCAGAAAAGACACTCGAGCTCATGACAAGGAAAGGGAATGGATGTAAAAATAAAGAAAGATTAAATAGAACGAGAGGATTTAAATAAGCTTAAAAACAGAAGACAGAGATAAGAAAAACGAAAGAGAAACATGGACCAGATCAAAGAAACCATCAAAATAGGAAAAAGTCTGAAACAGGTCCCAAGTAAAATGGCACTAGGAGAGCAACAAATGTAACCCTGAAAGAGGAAAACAATGAGGCAATTGAATGCAGAGAAAAGATAATGAAGAGAGTTGAAGAATTTTATGAAGAACTGTATGCATCAAAGACCGAAGTACCAATAGCTAAGTTTTCAGTTGACACAAGTGAAATACCTGGGGTAACACCAGATGTAAATATTTCTCTTAAAAACATGATAAGATGGAAGGCCCCAGGAGAAGATGGAATAATAGCAGATTTACTGTTGGATGCAGGAATACAATTACAAATCAGGCTCGTCCACACGTGGTGTAATGCAATTGTTATTTTTCTTTACAAAAAAGGCGACTCAAAAGATCTTAGTAAGTATTGCCCCATTACCTTATTATCAGTTATTTACAAACTCTTCATGAAAGTCCTTACGAAAAGAATGACAACTAATTACGAAGAAAACCAACCTCGTGAACAGGCAGGATTCCGAAGCGGGTATTCGACAACTGATCACCTACACACAATGAATCACCTAATTAAGAAAGCTACAGAATGCAGTATAACAAACCACTGTGCTTAGGTTTTGCTGATTATGAAAAGGCTTTCGACTCAGTGGAGCACATAGCAATTATAATTCATTGCGAGAACAGGGAGTAAATGAGAACATTGTGCTCGAAGACATATATGAAGCGGGAACTACTACAGTTAAATTACATGAAGACTTGAAAAAAATTAAGACTGAAAAGGGCTTGCATCAAGGAGATACAATTTCACCAAATTATTTACAGCATTCCTAGAAAGCATTTTTAGAAAGTTAGAATAAAAATTCAAAGGAGTAAACATAGATGAAGAAAAGCTAAACCACTGACGATTTGCCGATGACATTGTCCTAATCTCAGAAAAAGAAGAAACATTGCAAGAAATGTTAAATAACCTGAACAGAGAAAGTCTCAAAGTAAGGCTAACGATGAACCGGAGTAAAACTAAAGTTTAATCTACGCACGCCAAGAGCGTATAAGAAAAGAAATGCTTGTAGAAGTCGAGGGGGACAATAACTTGTGGCAAGTGCTAAAATCAACAAAATACCATGATTGCAAAATAAAAAAGACGCATTACAGTTGGATGGAAAGCTTTCGGTAAACATACAGACATTATGAAAAGTAACTTGCCAATATGTATGAAACGAAAAGTAGCCTAGGGTATAATGACTGTGTAATTCCAGCTATGACGTACAGTTGAGAGACCTGGAAACTGACCAGATCGATGGAAAATCAAGTAATCCATTCTCAAAGGGGAATGGAAAGAACACTGTTGGAAATATCTTTAACTCTTGTGTGGTGTTCGGGTCTGTGGGACCCGTTTCCAGTGTTTACCAAAAGAAAAATGATGCAATTTATTATCATTTCAACTTCAGACTCCTTGGCCTTGGCTCATTTTCTGTGAAGAACATATAAAATAACACATTTTCAATGACTTCACACCGTACACCCCTCCTACACGTTTATATTACACATGTGGTGTTCGGGTCCACTGGACCCGAGGGTAATAAAACTGTAGAGATGCTGTGTCCCTTCACTCTGTCCTCCTCCTGCATGGCCTACTGTTAGTGTGTGTGTGTGTGTGTGTGTGTGTCTGTGTGTGTGTTTTCTCTGCTCCTACTATTCACGCACACGGTTACAACGTTGTTACATTTCAAACACCGAAACCTATCTGCTCCCACATTCCCGCACATTTTACCCTCTGTCTTGCTGGAACCATTCTATATTTTCGTACACTCTCTCCCACCTGCAGATTAGGGGTGGAACACTATCTATCTATATACCTAGGCTGCTTCCCCCAAGGAAAGGGAGGTACAACACAACAAATAAATAGCTTTGCTTGTGTGGCTCTGCATTGCAGACGATCAAGATGACGAAAAGGGTCTCCGTGCAGAAGGCCTTAGAGATGATTTTCGAAGAGATAGAAGCTTGGGTAGATAAAGAATAGGAAGATATTTTCAGAATTTGAAGATCGCATTTCTGTCAATTCAGAGTCTAACAGTGAGTTTGAAGAAGAGGATGAAATTGACCTTGAGCCAGCTCCAAAACTAGTCGGTCAGCAGCCAGCTTCAGGCCTCCCGCAGAGGTCAGCCACAGGACCAGCTTGTCAGCAGCCAGCCACAGGACCAGCTTGTCAGCAGCCAGCCACAGGACCAGCTTGTCAGCAGCCAGCCACAGGATCAGCCCATCAGCAGCCCACTGCAGGACCAGCCAGAGGACCAGCCAGTCAGCAGACAGCCCACCAGCAGCCAGCAAGTGGAGAAATATGGATGTCAAAAAATGGTGAAATTGAATGGTATCCTCGCCCAAAGAAAGAGCCACCCTGCAGGGCTGCCAGTGTGATAAAGATGCATCCAGGGCCAACACGGATTTCAGTTACTCACGTGCAGGATATGGTGTCTCCCTTTGAACTTTTCATCCCGGATGACATCCAGAAAATTATTTTGGATTGCACTAAAATAGAGGGAAGGCGTGATTTTGGAGAGGGGTGGAAGGAGATGGACCAAACCCATTTACGAGCATACTTTGGGCTTCTTATCCTTGCTGGAGTTTTTAGATCTAAAGGGGAATCCACAGAATCCCTGTGGGATGCAGAAACTGGCAGAGAACTTTTCCGTGCCACAATGTCTCTGGAAAATTTTCACATTATTTCCAGGATTATCCGCTTTGATAACCGTGAGATGACAGACTAGCTCGGTGGCAGAGAGACAGGCTAGCTGCCATCAAGACAATGTGGGACAGGTGAGTGCACTGCCTCCCACTGTTTTACTACCCTGGCCCTAATGTCACTGTTGATGACCAGCTGGTGCCATTTAGGGGCCGCTGCCCCTTCAGGCAGTACATGCCATCAAAACCTGCAATGTACGGAATAAAGATTTGGGCTACCTGTGATGCTGCATCATCATATGCATGGAACTTGCAAGTGTATACAACGAGGCCAGTTGGAGGAGTCCCTGAGAAGAACCAAGGGATGAAAGTTGTCCTGGACATGACACAAGGACTCAGTGGACATAACATCACATGCAATAACTTTTTTACTTCACACAAGCTGGGACAGGAGCTCCTAAGCATATTATTATTAGCCATATATGCTGTCTTTATTGTCTGCATTTGGGATAAAGTAAAAATCTGGTATTTTTACAGAAATTGTTATGGCTGTATTGATTTAAAAACCCAATAATGCGGTGGGTCCACCAGACTCGCAAACATTGGCTGCGTAACAAAAAAATGAACACCACACAAGGGTTAAGTGACAGGAAAAGATCAACTTGGGTGAGAGAGCAGACTACAGTCAAAGATATTATAGAAGTAATAAAAGGACAGAATTGGAGGTAGGCAGGTCATGTTGAAGAATAAGGGATAACCGATGGAGCAAGAGGCTGGCTGATCGGACTCCAAGAGATAGGAAACGTTGCAGAGAAAGGTCAGACAAAAGGTGGAGAGATGAGATAGAGAAGTATGCAGAGAAAACGTGGCTGAGATTGGCTCAGTCAAGGAATTCATGGTGAAGGTTGGGGAGGCCTTTCTTCAGCAGTGAACTTGCATTTGCTGCTGCTGCCGCTGATATCTATCTATCTGTCTATCTATCTATATCTATATCTATATCTATCTATCTATCTATCTATCTATCTATCCATCTCTATATAATATATATACACACACACACACACTAGTGCTTGCTCGCAAAAATTGGCTGGACTAACTAATAGCCTTTCCATCACAAAATGTGTACAAATATCATTATCTTTGTTTCCGTACTATTACTCAGTCCACAATGACCGATTCTGACCAGAAAGTCGAAGAAATGCTTTTCGTATATTTTCACGCGCTTCAGTTCGCTACGATTTCGCTTTTTTTTTTTTTTTCTCCTGACATTCCCTGGACTTACCCCGACCTAATACAAAAAGAATTAGATCGATATCTATTACCGTTCTTGTGGAAGAAACTTACAAACGCACAGACAGACACACACAGACACAGCTTGACTTTATTATTATTGAGATTACTTAAAGTGTTTAGTTATTATCCATAACTCTGTCTGTTTATGTTTCTGTGTGTCCTTCTATATATCTATCTGTTTTATCTTTATCTATGTCTACTTATCTTTCTTTTATCTATCTAACTATCTAGCTATTTTAGTCTATCTTTCTACCTACCTATCTATCTATCTATCTGACTAACTACCTCCAGTGGGGTCTTGCAATATGCGAGAATATGGTGGACAAAATGCACTACATATTGGATATTTCGCATATAAGAAACCATTGAATCAGAGGAAATAAATATATATGGTGGACACCTTAGCCTATCTTTGTCATTTACAGTACTTCCCCATTACTATCATTTTAAGAAAGACCTTCTTTCAAAGAAAGATAATAGATCTGTCATAAAGACTTTGTAGTTAATTGTAGAGAAGTATATGTTAGAACTTGTGGTCGAGCGGCTTTTATATCTTGTAGTAGTTTCCCCACCAGATGTCATGTAGTGACGGGAGAGGTAAAGAATAGTATGGGACTATTTTTATTGGTCTTGGAAATATTAAACAGGTATAATAGTATAAGTCCTGGGTAGCTACCTCCCTGTCTCGCTATCTCTCTCTCTCTCTCTGTTCTCAAGCTAATCTCCGTCTCGACCTCTCTCTAGGGTCGCTTGTCTCCTTCTGTCTAGCCTGTTCGGTGGCTAATCTAGGTCTGAGCTCTCTTTCCTAAATTCTGGTATAGCAGGGGTGTGTCACATGTGTTCCTCGTGGGTGGACTAGATCTTTCTCACGAGAGGACTGCTGACAGCTAACTGAATCATCTCCTTACTGGCCGCTGTCGTCAGCTTTCCCCCGTGTAAGCGTTTAGCGCTGCTCGCTTCTCGCAAACACAACACCTTCTCATCATTTGACTTCCTGCTTCTATCTGTCTCTCTATCTATCTATTTATCTATCTATCTAGTATGATTTGCAATTATAATATGGAGACCTACCACATTGCTCTGCCGCGCAAAATGGCGTACCATCGACATTTAATAGTCATAACATATTAATACATATTATATATACATTATAATGAACTTATAAGCTAATTAAGTGAAATACATAATATTGTAAAGTAACATAATTGTATGAATATTGTATACATATATTATTCATAGTAAATAGTGATTATTCAGTAATATTACGCATATAATTGTGCAATGGTAATACTGCTAGGTTATTACATTACATATTTGAGTTATCACTTTAGTAATGTCTAATATTTCACCTAACTTGTATGATGATACTGGTAATATAGAATTGTGCTATAATTGTATGACTTATAATATTGTACTAACATTGTGGTACTACATAATTGTAACATTTTATGAATTGTTACCAAATATTGTGTTAATGCATAATTGTGTTGGCCTTATAATTGTAGTTACATAAAAGTTACATCTTGTTAATGCAACATAATTGTTATATATCGTTTGTAGGTACATAATCGTTGTTAAAGTTACATAAAAGTTACATCTTGTTAATGCAACTGTTACATAATTGGCAAAGTGTAACATAATGCAATCGTTTGTCGTTACATAATTGTTACATATCGTTTGTAGGTACATAATTGTAGTTAAAGTTACATAAAAGTTACATCTTGTTAATGCAACTGTTACATAATTGGCAAAGTGTAACATAATGCAATCGTTTGTCGTTACATAATTATAATATGGAGTAACATAATTGTAATAACTGCAGTCCTAACATATGCTGCGGTCGATGATAGTGATGATGTGTCGTGCCACTTGTATGTGGAGACAACAATTTGCTTTTTTGTTTGTAGTTTACGTGGTATTTTGACTTATGTAGTAACACTTACACTTATTTTCATTTGTTTGTTATGTGATCTTACTCTATTTCTCTTTTTTCTTTCTTACTTTTCTTTCTTTCTTTCTTCTTTTTTTCTTTTTTTTTTTTTTTGTATGTATTGATTTTCCATAGTTTGTTTCTCTTTGCTTGTGTACGCTTGTTTCCATGTTGTTCATGGTTACATAATTACTGGCTAATTTTCTTGGGATACTTTTTCAAAGTTTAGTTTATATTGCACAGATACTATAAAATGATATTATATAGTCCCATATTTTGTTATTTTATATAAAAAAAAATATATACATATATACAGTATTAACTATACACACTGACTTGTTCACCTGTACCTATCGTGAGTAATATGTGTGTCAGCACTGTGTGGAAATCATTGTCTTCACGATTGTGTTGAAGATGTTCACTCTTGCTAACGGCATTTGTGTTGGCCATTTTTTTCTTTTCTCTAGTTTACCTTGTAACTTAATTTATGTTTCCACTAGGTAGCTTTAATTAATAAATGTTTAATACAGTTCTTTTAATCGCTCACTGAGTAACTGTGATGGTGTATTTTCTTTATTATTTTGTAGATGTAATAATGTATAGTTGTATGTATGAAACACGTATTTTATGTAGGTATAAATGGTAACACTCGTTGGTAGTAAATAAATGTTATAATAAATGAATGAATATATACAGTGTAGAATATTTATTGTTGGTGATTATTTAGTGTTTGAGTTATGCAGATAACTGAAGTAAGTATGTGTATTTAAACTGTAACTATACAGCACGTTTTATATGTTTGTGCAGAAGCGTATTGTCTATCACTGTGTATTGTATAAATGAAGTAACTATGTAACTCATTAATTTTTACCGTGGAGGAAAATGGTGTGAGTGGTGTTGCACGTGGTGATAGCGTTGTCCTTCGCGGGTTGATTGGCGTGTTGTCGTCTCAGCACATGGTGACGTCGGCTTCCCACACTGGTAGCTGTGGTGAGTGAATGAGTAGCGACGAGTAACTTGAGTGAAGACGAGTGAGTAAGATGAGTTGTAAATCGTGTCTCAATCTTCGTTTGTTTGTTCCCTTTATTCTATGTGGAAGTTTTCTCTGTCCTTTTCTCTAGTGATTTATTCGTAGAGTTGTTAATTGTAGTTGATTGTAGATGGCTGTAGACTTTGTAGAACTGAAGCTAACCTTGTAGTCTCGGTTGCTTTTGTAGAAATTTGCTTTTAATTCGGAGACGATGTCCGCAGATTTGCTGGTTTGTCGTTAAGCTACTTGCAAGGCGTCGAGTGATCTCTTGACCTCTGCATCAGCGTAATGATCTGGGAGACGGAGGGGGCAGGAGCTGATATTGTTGGTTGTTGTCAATCTTGATATTTTGTAGGAATTTAATGTTGATTCGTAGACGAGGTTCGTATACGTTCGCTGCTACCAAATGTCATAAAGACTTTGTAGTTAATTGTAGAGAAGTATATGTTAGAACTTGTGGTCGAGCGGCTTTTATATCTTGTAGTAGTTTCCCCACCAGATGTCATGTAGTGACGGGAGAGGTAAAGAATAGTATGGGACTATTTTTATTGGTCTTGGAAATATTAAACAGGTATAATAGTATAAGTCCTGGGTAGCTACCTCCCTGTCTCGCTATCTCTCTCTCTCTCTCTGTTCTCAAGCTAATCTCCGTCTCGACCTCTCTCTAGGGTCGCTTGTCTCCTTCTGTCTAGCCTGTTCGGTGGCTAATCTAGGTCTGAGCTCTCTTTCCTAAATTCTGGTATAGCAGGGGTGTGTCACATGTGTTCCTCGTGGGTGGACTAGATCTTTCTCACGAGAGGACTGCTGACAGCTAACTGAATCATCTCCTTACTGGCCGCTGTCGTCAGCTTTCCCCCGTGTAAGCGTTTAGCGCTGCTCGCTTCTCGCAAACACAACACCTTCTCATCATTTGACTTCCTGCTTCTATCTGTCTCTCTATCTATCTATTTATCTATCTATCTAGTATGATTTGCAATTATAATATGGAGACCTACCACATAGTGTGCTGGGTAGCACTCCATTTGTATAGTTGCAGGATTAGCAGCCTCACTGCGTCCGTCCACTGCCAGGCCTCCATAAGTCTTGACGGTTTGTATAATCTGCTCCTGGATCTTGAGAATGTTCCTCCCTGTCGATTCACCAAAGCCAAGTTCACGTCCAGTGTTTAAGTTCCTTCCACCTTGTTCATTCAACTCTATAACCTTTATTTTCAGCTCCAAAGTGATCCTCTTATTTTCGCCTACCTTTAGCAAGGCGGAGCGATAATGTTTTTGCCCACGTCTGTTTGTGTGTGTGTGTGTGTGTGTGTGTGTGTGTGTGTGTGTGTGTTACCATTATATCTCATGAACTAATTGAGCTATCAACATGAAACCTTCAGGGTATCAAGATATGGCCAAAATCTTGGACAAGTTCCCAAATTGGCACTCTGAGTCAAGGTCAACTTCACCAAAATGGCTGCCAAAGGTCTGACGGGCGATTAGCATTCGGCTCCCGAATGCTTTTCTTTCATTCTTGGAGTGAAGCTGTGGGGCCATGATATAACAGGCGAAATACCCCCGCTAATACCAATACACCAGCCCTGCATGAGACAGCCCTAGCATGTATTCAATATGGACGGTGGGTGTTAGCGCCGAAGTGGTGACATGTAGAGGTGTATGGTATGTAGGAGGACTGCTGGGCCTTGATAGCAGGCTGTGAAGCCTATGCCCTGAGTCGGACACATAAAAAAAAAAAAAAAAAGAGTAAGAGCGAATCTTGTGCATTGCTAAAAACACCACAGTATGCTAACGCGGCACGGACAGACACAGACTGAGAGTCTGGAGACTTGACTTATGCCCCAGTCACACTGCAGGTACGACTTGTCACAAACCTGAAAATCGCGAAACCAGTCCCTGACCACGGAGGTCTCCGAGCAGTTGTGCCACCAATCGGTTACCGGTGGTCTTCCATTGTCTGTCCAGCGTCCGCCCAGTGGGTGGCCGAACAGCGACCATGGCCAGGTACACACAGGTCAAGACACCAACAGGTAGCCGACCGGTTGTTGGCAGGCCGCCGACAAACGGCAGCCAGTCCGCATCCTGTTGCAGTTTAAACCATGACCACTAGACCGACACCAGCCGCCAATTGGCCGGCAGCTGGTCTCGGTCCAGCCCAACAACTGTCACTGGACCAATTGCCAGCTGGACGTCGCCCAGACTTCAATCACCACCCCCGACAGGAAGCTTCTGGACAGTGGCTGCCGCAGTTCTGTCGTTGCCTTGAAAGAGTGTGGATGGCCACCGCACAGAGCGGTCAGCGACTGGCCTCCATCCAGATGGCAACCGCTGCTTAAAAATCAGGTGTCGTCGACCAGTCGCAGTCTGTAAGCCGGCCAGATGCAGTCCAGCCACCCACTGGGCAGTTTCCGTGCCAAGACATCGGTGGTCGCGGGGAGGTTTTTCGTGCAGCATGAAAAACCTCGCGACGATTTTTTGTTTGCCATGGTGGCCTGCAGTTAGACCAAGACATGAAGACCGGTCGTAAACCTCACCAAAACCACCCACGACTTGCAGGTCGTGGGTGGTTTGCGATAAGTCGTACCTGCAGTGTGACTGGGGCCTTAAGAGAAGCCGTGAGGGAAGGGAAGGGCGCCAAACAGATCAGCCATCTGGTGGTGGCTTCGGACACTACCATTTTGAGCGGGAATACCGTTTTTCCTTTGCTTTCAGACTACGGCATCCCGTTTTAGAATCACATTTCGCATATTAAAACAATTTATTTTTTTCTCCCCCAAGTTGAGTTCGAGAGAAATGAAGTCACTGAATGTACAGTGGGGTTGGATGAGGAGGAAATGCAAAATGTGAATGCGTTTAAGTACTTGGGTAATGTGATGAGTAAGGATGGAAGTTTGGAGGGTGAAGTGCTTGAAAGGGTACAACAAGGAAGAAAGGTTGGTGGTTCCTTGAAAACAGTGATAAGAAACAGGGAAGTGAGCATGGAAGTGAAAAAGTTATTACATGACAGTATTGTGATACCAACTCTAACGTATGGATATGAAGCTTGGACCTTGTTGGAGGGACAGAAGTCAAGAGTGAGAGCTGTGGAAATGAGTTATTTGAGAGGAGCCTGTGGAGTCACATGGAGAGACAGACTGACCAATGAGGATGTGAAGGAGCGTTGTTGTGTGGATGTAGATGTGATAGGAAGCGTTAGGAGAAACACACTGAAGTGGTTTGACCATGTGGAGAGGATGGAGAGTGAGAGACTGACGAGGAGAGTGTATGTGAGTGGGGTGGAGGGGAGAAGAAGGAGGGGGAGGCCAAGGATGAGATGGAGGGATAGAGTGGAGAGGTATATGAGAGAGGAGGGTGTGAGCTGGGAGTAGGGCAGTGAAATGGCGGGGGACATGGAGACATGGAGACGATTTGTTTGTGGCCACCCCATACGGGATTAAAGCTTCTGGCAACAGATAGATAGACAGATAGAACAGAGTTTGCATTTTAGGTGCCTGGCACATTGACATCCCGCATACTGGCAGACCCCACTGTACTTTCTTATAGCCAGACGCACTAATCTCGGAAGCCAGGGGTAGCCACAAACAAATCGCCTCCATGTCAAATTGTCCTCTGCCATCAGGCTGCCCTCTCTCCAACTCACACCTCCCTCACTCATCCACATCGCCACTCATCCCTCCATCTCAACCTCGGTCTGCCCCTGCCCCTCTCTTGGCTCATTTATAACAGTTACACTATTTATTTACCTATTTTTTCACTGTTTATTTACAATTTTTACACTATTCATATACTGTATTGACCTATTTATTTACACTTTATGTACACCATTTACACTATTCATTTACACTGTTTATTTACCTATATATTTACACTGTTTTTACACCATTTAAAATATCTATTTACACAATTTATTTCCACTACTAATTTAGACTATTTATTTATGGTACCTATTTATTTACACCATTTAAACTATGTATGTGACTATTTATTTACACTATTTATTTACACTATTTACACCATTTAAATTATTTGTTACTATTTATTTACACTATTTATTTACACTATATATTTACACTTTTCACTATTACTTTACACTATTTACACTTCATTTACGTTATTTTTTGTATTCGTTCACACTATTGACCTAAAGTGAAAGGTGAAAACATTCCCGGTACCAGAACTTATCGAATTATTAATAACAAATTTCCTTCTTCATTTGCAAGCAACGTAGACATCATAACTATACCTCTTTTACACCAACTCGGCTCTACATCCTTTCCACAGCACTTCTTCGTGACTGGCACCATATTCTAGAGTTAACCTCATCTTGCAGCTCAGCATTCAAGTGAAGAGATGGCAGTTTTAGGCCAATTTAGAGTAAAATGAGTATGATTATTTACACCGATTTTCCTAACATCTTCACTGGCCCTAACCCTTCAATGATCGGGATAACTTTAGGTCCTGTAGTCTCGGTGATCAAGAAAGTTCCCTAACACCTTTCCTTTAGCGATTTATTTCTGTGTATGGTTGGTTTATATCCTTTTGTATGTTATTTGTGCGAAATATGGCGACATTGGAAGGATTTGTGTAACACATAAGAGGAGAGGAAGGTGCGATAAGGGAAGTAAATCGCTGAGGAGGAGGTGTTAGGGTTACGGATGCTCCCTAACACCTCTCCCTTAGCGATGTATTTTTGGCTGGTTTATATTCTTTTGTATATTATTCATGCAGACCATGGCGATTCTGGAAGGATTTATATAACACATAAGAGGAGAGTGAGGTGCAATAACAAAATAAATCGGCTAATAAAAGGTGTAAGGGAGCTTGGTTAACCGAGGAGAATACAGGTGTAGTAATGTATTGCAGGTAAGGCCAGTCCAGTCTATCCAGGTGAGAGTGAGTCACAGGAAGCTAAGTATTAAACGTTTGTCTGTCATGATCACAAATACAAATCCCATACAGACCAAAGCTGCAATGGGACCTACGTGGTCCTCTCTCTCTCTCCCTCTCTCTCTCTCTCTCTCTCTCTCTACTTCTGGGGCCAGGAAGCGATTTTCTCCGTTGATGTTAAAGCCGAACCACCCTGTGAGGACCCTAAGATCTGTGTGGTGTGTGTATCTGTGTAACACTATTTATATTTATATCTGTATGTCTGTGTGTCTGTCTATTTATCTATCTATCTGTCTACCTATTTGTGTCTGTATAACTACACATCAGTGTATCTATATATCTGTCTATGTATGCATTTATGTATCTTTGTATGCATGTATGTAAGTAACAATCTCTTTCTGCCTGTGTACATCTCTTACACACACACACACACACACACACACACACACACACACACACTCGAAATTGCCTAATATATCATTCAGACGTTAGGCTGAGGGAGTGGAGATAGATAGATAGATAGATAGAGAGAGAGAGAGAGAGAGAGAGAGAGAAACTTCCTCCATCCCTCAGGAGAAGACGAATCAGCCTAAGATGGCGAGAACCTTGAAGACGATTTAATTTATTCAGGTGATTTAATTTATGGTAGATTGGGTCACAGGAGGCCGAGAGTGTTAATCCTGCCACTAGTAAGCCCCGGCACTAGTATTATTGAGTGTATTATCTACTTATTATATTGATAGTCACTTATTTACTTACCTACTAATTATCAACTTATTATCCACTGTTGCACTTATTTACTGGCCTACTTATCTACTTATTATCTACCTATATACTTACCTACCTTTTATCTACTTATTATCTACGTATATACTTACCTACCTTTTATCTACTTATTATCTACGTATATACTTACCTACCTTTTATCTACTTATTATCTACGTATATACTTACCTACCTTTTATCTACTTATTATCTACGTATATACTTACCTACCTTTTATCTACTTATTATCTACGTATATACTTACCTACCTTTTATCTACTTCTACACTTATTTACTTACCTAGTTATTAGCCACTTAAGTACATATTATTTACCATTGTTTATTTATTTATTTATCTACTTATTATCTATTCATTAATCTGATTATTATTTACCTTTTATTTTAATGCGAGCAAGAAGGAACCAAAGGCCGCGAGCCCGCAATAACTGTTTCTTCCAAGAGAAAATCAAAACACAAGAGAGAGCCAAATTCTAGATTCGATCATTTCGAGATGCCTGGACACACTGCGTTTGAAAGACTGGAGATCATAGGAAGTAGGATATACAGACAGAGGGAGTCAGTTTCAGAGGTGATCTGTTGCATAAATGAAAGACTAGGAGTAACGGATAACTCTTGTATTAGAGAGTTGGACAGAAAAGGGATGAGAGTTTGCTGCTACGAGTAGACGCGTGCTACGCGCCTCTCGTAGAGGTGGAGTAATGCAAGCAGACAGTTCAGAGGAGCAGTGACCATGGATGTAGCGACAGAAAAGAGATAAAGATGGAACAGTGCGGCGAAGAGACAGAGGTTGAAGGGAGTAAGAGGAGGAGAGTTAATGTGACGAAAAGCCTTGGACTCCACCCTATTGAGAAGAGCAGTATGTGGGGAGCCTCCCCACACATGCGAGTTGTGCTCCACACACGGATGGATAAAACCAGTGTATAGAGTCAACAATTGTGCAGGGGTAAAGAAGGAATGGAGTCGGCTTAGCTCACCTAATCTCTTGGAAGCAGATTTTGCAAGAGATGTAATATGATCTTTCCAAGATAAGTCCTGAGTACATGATACCCAAAGCATGTTCAAGGATGATGCAAGATTAAGCTGAATATTATTAAACATTAGTGGGTATACTTGCGGAAGAATTTGTTGGAGTGATAGGTGTAAAAACTGAGTCTTTGATGCATTAAAAACAACCAGATTATTTTTACCCCAGTCACAGATACGAGCCAAGTCAGACAGTAGGTGTGCCATAGCTTCATCCCTTGTTTGTTGAAGTAACTGCTGAGATGGACGTTGCAAAAACCGAATGGAAAGGTGAAGGGTGGAATCATCAACGTATGGGTGGATAGGGTTAGATATACAGCTTAGAAGGTCATTGATGAATAAAAGGAAGAGAGTTGGTGATAGAACAGAGCCCTGAGGAACATCACTGTTGAAAGATCTAGTAGAAGAACGATGGCCGTCTACAACAGCGGCTATAGAACGACCAGAAAGGAAGCTAGAGATGAAGGCACAGATAGAAGGAAAGAAACCGTAAGAGGGCAGTTTGGAAATTAAAGATTTATGCCAGAATCGATCGAAAAGCCTTTAAGAGGTCAAGTGCAATGGCAAAGCTTTCGCCAGTGTCCCGAAAGAAGGATGACCAGGAGTCTGAATGGTAGGTGAGAAGATCGCCAGTGGAGCGTCCCTGATGGAACTCATACCGACAATCAGAAAGAGGGTTGTGATAGGAAAATTGCTTTAAATTTTTCTATTAAGAATTGACTCGAAAACTTTTGAGATACAGGATGTTAAAGCAATTGGATGATAGTTAGAGTGTTGGGAATGGTCACTCTTCTTTGGGACTGGCTGAATGACAGCAAACTTCCAGCAAGAAGGAAAGGTACAAGTTGATAGACAAAGACGAAAGAGTTTGCCTAGGCAGGATGTAAGCACAGAAGCACAGTTCTTGAGAACTAGAGGGACTCCATCAGACCCATATGCCTTGTTAGTGGTGAGGCCAGTGATGGCAGAAAATACATCAGCTGAAGAAATTTCAATGTCAGCCATGAGGAAGTCAGAGGCGGGAAGTGATGGAGGAACAGCATCGGAATCATCTAAGGTGGAATTGGAGGAGAAAGTCTGAGCTAAGAGATCTGCTTTATCAGTAGAAGAAATAGCTACAGAACCATCAGAGTAGAAAAGAGGAGGGAAGGATGATGAGGTAACGTTGTTAGAAAGGTTTTTGGCAAGGTGCCAGAAGGAGCGGGAAGAATTCGAGTTGGAGAGTTGAGAGCATTTAGTACGGATGAAATTATTTTTAGCAGAGCGAAGAACAGACTTAACACGATTCCGGGCAGACACATATAAAAGATGTGATTCAGGGGTGGGTTGGCTCCGGCACCTTTTATAGGCCCTCTCCTTGTTGCGGACTGCATTAGAACATGCGTGATTAAACCTATCTGCTTATTATTTATTAATCTCCCTAGTATCTACTTTTCTACTTAATATCTACCTATAATCTACCTATCAATTCATTATCTATGTATCATTTATTTTTCTACTTATCAGTTTATTATCTACTTATCATCTTACCTGTTTATCTAATTATCTATTTTACTCTGCCCAGCCACTTTAGGAGACACTGACCAGCCTCTCCCTGCCCTGAGTAGCATTAGTAAACACCAACTTTATCTCGGATCTAAACCCTTTCATGTCAAGTCCGATGAAGCGCCTTAACTCGCTGGACTACAGATAGATAGACAGAGAGATTGATAGATAGATAGATGGATAGGTAGATAGATAGATTGATAGATATACCGACAAACAAACAGACAGATGGATAGATAGATAGATTGATAAGTGGATGGTTAGATGGATGGATGGACAGATAGACAAATAAATGGAAAGATCGATGGATGAATGGACAGAGAGATAAATAGATGCAGGTAGACAGACAGACAGACAGACAGACAGACAGACAGATGGACAGATACAGATACAGATAGACAGGTAGACAGGTATAGGACTTAACCCCTTAACAGTGGGGCATCACTTTTGTGACGCTTGGGAGTAAGAGATCATACCGCGGGGCGACACTTTTGTGATTCTGTGTTATTTTGAATTCGCCCGGGCTTTGAAGTGGTGGCTTGTATCATCTATCAGTACTGCCAATGTCCAACACTAGTCAGCACTCCTAATCTCATCTGTACTCCCATCCATTGTTGACAATTTAGCCATTTCTCCCCGTTATTGACTCCCCTCCCTACCTCCCCTCCATTACCCTATCCTCTCGCCAGCCCGGCCGTGCTATGCTAAGTAAATCTTCCCTGAAATTTTTTACTGATTTCATCCATTGAAATAAGCACTATGCCCTATTCTTATACCAAATAATATATACAAGAAAGAAATAAGGTAAGTGAGAGTGTCATACACCTAGAATTGGCTAAGTATCACCTGACAGCACCTCACGTTCACTCGTTCGCTAATTTTTGCTGTTTATTTCCCCTTGAAATATGCCGTATAATCTATTTTCGTAATAAAAATATATATAAGAAAGGAAGAGAGAAGCCTAAGTGATATTTACATTCACCTGGAACTACCTAATTATTGCAGGCCACCACACTGTGTTCTACGCTAAGTAAATCTTCCCTGGAATTTCCACTTATTTCATCCATTGAAATAAGCCCTATGCCCTATTCTTATACCAAATAATATTTACAAAAAAGAAATAAGGTAAGTGATAGTGGAATTGGCTAATTATCACCTGACAACACCTCACGTTCACTCATTCGCTAATTTTCGCTGTTTGTTTCCCCTTGAAATATGCCGTATAATCTATTTTCGTAATAAATATACATATAAGGAGGGAAGGGAGAAGCCTAAGTGATATTTACATTCACCTGGAACTACCTAATTTATTATGTATTGTCTTGGTTTCCTGCCAATCATTTCATTGCTATATATTAGCAGGTCTCATAGGGCTGAAGTTGGTAGTATTGCACCTACCCTAGCCATGCGGCAGGAGGCCACCACTATCAATTCACTGTCGTCTTTGAAAGTGGGAGTATGTCTGATTTGCTCCTGCTAACTTCCGCCGCTTTATAGCCCAATGCAAAGAGCCCTGTGACCTTTACCCCCTACTAAACCTCGTGTGGAAAGAGGTAAAGGGCTGACAATTGATAGAGAGTGACTATGATATTTTTATTGAGTAAAACAGTGCAAGTGGAATTGTAAATAAAGTGTAAATAATGTGTAAACAGCAAGAAAGCAATAAATGTAAATTTAAGTGAACAGTGGAAAATCGTTTTACAAGTTACTTCAAGTGACAGTACATAACACAGTGTAAATAAAATAGAAATGTAAATAATGTAAATAAAGTAGAGAACGTAAATAGAAATGTAAATGAGTGGTATTATAAGAATACGAGTATATATACTAAGAGTAATGAAAGTGAAAGTTTCACTCTAGCATGTCTGAATACTATGAGTTATGAGAGTGAAGGTGAAAGTGACATTCACTCTCAATGCTAGTATAGAGGACGAGAAAGTGAATGCTACGTATTTTACTGAAAGAAATTGAATCCCTACAGTGACAATAAACTACTATTACTGAAGGAAACTTATGGATAAAGACTGTAGATATATATAAGTGTTATATAGTAACAGAAATGTAAACTGTGAGTGTTCTTATGAATAATAGGCAACACTAGCGGCGAACGATCGGAAGTGGGATGGTCATACGCCCTCGTAATTTTCATTGCTTTCACAGTGTTTTTTTGGGGGAGTATGGATTCCAAACTATTTGAGAATCATAGATTAGTGTTTCTAGTGATAATATCAGGCTGTGGTAATCATATTACGAGTTGTCGGGAAGTGTAAAGTGGAGACTTCGTTCCCCAGCTTCAGAGGTCTCCACAAGTCCTACGGTACTCGACGAAGGCTCAACAAACACCCAAGGAGAAAGCTGAAGGTATGTGCCATAAGTATATGTGATTTTAATATTCTAGGACTAATAACTGATTTTTGGCAAATATTTTTAGAGAGTCTGTCGGAGCGCGAATATGCCCGTGGAAGCCGGAAGTCAAAGCAAAACAAGCCCACGGTGTAAGGGTTAATTAGAGTGGCATATAAATCGTGTAAGCATGTAATCATTGTAATCAATCCACAGTGCAGCAATCAACAAGGCCTTTTAGCAGCGTCACCCCAGCACAACACCCCAGCCAGCAATTTACCTGGGTTACCTTCCCTTCCTACCCATTGCTTACCTAACTCCAGGGACATGACACGTGGGTGGGGCGGAGGAGGGAAGTGGGGAGGAGGAAGATGGAGGGGTGAAAGTAGATGAAGGATAGACATGTGCTGAGAGAGAGAGAGAGAGAAAGAGAGAGAGAGAGAGAGAGAGAGAGAGAGTGTGTGTGTGTGTGTGTGTGTGTGTGTGTGTGTGTGTGTGTGTGTGTAACCAGTCTATAGTTGTGGTATGCTAGGAACGTGGTGTAGTATAAATTAACTGCATTTCGTGTGGTAAACCGTTAGTATATACCAGGAATCTGTTTTGTGTGTGTGTGTGTGTGTGTGTGTGTGAAAAGAGTAAAAGGGTTATCTGAATTGCTTTGACAGTCTGAAAAGGGAAAATGCTGGAGTTCGTTGGAGATTACTTACATCGAAAGGATATGCAGGTATATATGTATGTATGAACAATTATGTATGTGTATAAAAACATATTAGATACAAGGACTGATAGCAAGATAAACGATATAAATAGATAGACAGACATACAGATAGATAGATAGATACAAAGATTAGACAGAGTGAGGGAGGTGGAAGGATGTTGAAGGGGTAGGAGCAGAAAGACAAACAGATGCATAACTAGAGAAGCAACAGGTGCGAGGAAATGCATCACCTTTCCCAAGTCTGTTCTATGTAAATACACGTAATTACTTGTATTTGCAACTCATATCATAATAATCACACAACAAACAGGCTAGAAGGCTCGTTCGAACTGAGCTCGCCCAGCACCGTAACTTGAATCGAAACCCAAAATAACACGTTCATTACCGGGATGGTAATGAACGTGTTATTTTGGTCCCGGAATGGTCTTGGTGTGGTCCCCTGCCCGTCATTTTACCTTCTATGGGGCCATAACAACTTCTTAAAACGTTCTAAGGAACCATAAAAAAAAAACTTTACGTTTTAGCTGTAAAAACTTCTTAGTACGTTCTAAGGAGCCAAAAAACTTCTTAGTACGTTCTATGGAGCTACAAAAACTTCTTAGTACGAGCTAAGGAGCTATAAAGAAAATTTCTACGTTTAACTATAAAAACTTCTTTCTACGTTCTAAGGAGCTGTAAAAACTTTTTACTACGTTCTAAGCAGCTGTAAAAACTTAATACGTTCTAAGCAGCTGTAAAAACTTAATACGTTCTAAGCAGCTGTAAAAACTTAATACGTTCTAAGCAGCTGTAAAAACTTCTTAATTCTGTACGTTCTACGGAGCTGTCAAAACTAACTCCTACGTTCTAACTACAAAAACTTCTTACTGCGTTCTAAGGAGCTATAAAAACATCTTAATATGTTCTAAGGAGTGATAAAAACTTCTTAAGACGTTCTAACTTTAAAAGCTTCTACGTTCTAAGGAGCCATATAAACTTAAAGACCTACATGGTAAACAGGTCAAAGATGTGTCGAGATGCCTGGGTGCGATTCTGAAACTTATTTACGGTCGATTCCTTGTCGTAACTTAGATTATGTAGTAGTAGTAGTAGTAGTAGTAATAGTTGTAGTAGTAGTAGTCCCAGGTTTGGGACAGGGTTGTACCCACTGGGGCAGCTGGCCAGGTTTGGGACAGGGTTGTACCCACTGGGGCAGCTGGCCAGGTTTGGGACAGGGATGGACCCACTGGAGCGGTGGGTCCTGGTGTCCCATCCACAACAGTCGGGCACTGCCAATTACTACCTAACAACAGGAATTTGTGCACAATGGTAGAGCGTCACTCGCGCCAGGTAATAAACATGGTCTGAGCCCCGAGCACCACCCCCCATGTATTCTTTCTTTGTCATCTGTCAATCTACATATTTATCTATCTTCGTTCTTACTTCCTCTTCTTCATCCTCATACGCTTCCTCTT
>NC_136978.1:45105640-45163140 GCF_032717465.1 Coenobita brevimanus
AACAATTTTTTTTTCTACCACTAAGCAACTAGAAATACGCTGCAAATGGACGAGAATTTGAGCCAAGTTAGAGTGAAAGGACGATAGTGAAACAATTTATTTACTCATCACAAAACTGTCATTAAGTACACTATAAAGCCTCTATATCTATCTCTGTCTACCTACTTATACACACTACCACCCCTTACACTACACTTCTCACTCTTACTCTCACACTAATACTCTCTATCTACCCACGAGTATACACACATACTTATACACAGTACCACCCTTTACACTACGAGTCTCACTCTCTCACACTAATGCTCCTATAGCCACTCACACTAACTTCTCACTTTAACACATCCTCACACACACACTACCACGCCTCACACTCCATCACACAAACATACCATCCCTCACTCTTGCCCTCACACTAACTCATACTGAACTCATCCTAACCTGTCATACTAGCTATCATGTCACACCCTCACTCTTCCCGAATATTCCTCGCAGTCATTCTCTCTCTCTCTCTCTCTCTCTCACTAAGGCTATTTCCCCCATAACTACTTGCAAATGTCGTTCCCTTGATTTACACCACACGTTAATGACCCCTAAGGTGAGAGAGAGAGAGAGAGAGAGAGAGAGAGAGAGAGAGAGAATAATGCATAAGGAAGCAAAGGAGAGGCACAAAGGTAGGCAACTGGGTAGGCAGGGCAGAGTAAGGCAGGAGAGACTAGGTCAGGCAGAGAAGAAGAAAGCTGGGGAAAAAGAAGGATTAGGAAAGAAAAAGGTACAACAGAGGCAGAGTAAGGCAGGATAAGGCAGGTTAAGGCCGGATGAGGCAGGGTGAGACGAGGTAAGGCAAGGTGTGGAGGGGTTAGGAAGGATAAGACAGGCTGGAGCAGGGAAAGGTAGGGTAAGGCAGGGTGACTCAAGGTCAGCCCCTCTCCCGCTGACGACTCAAGGTGCCTGGAACCACTGTCTGACTCTCTTCTTCTTCATTTCTGCAACATTCGTGGCCTTTCCTCTAACTTTCGCTCTGTTGAGCACCACGTCTCCTCCTCTAAACCTCACCTTATTTTCCTAACTGAGACTCAGCTGTCTGAGGCAACTGACAGCAAACTCTTTACTGTATCCTCCTACTTTCTCTATACTCATTTCAAAGCCAAAGGTGGCTGTTGTGTATATATACGCATCAACTTATCTTGCTCTCGTGTTCCTGAACTCGATTCTTCTGAATTCTCTACACTCTGGCTTCGGCTTTCCTGTCATTCTCTGACTAAATATATCTGTGCTGTTTACTTATCTCCTAATTCTACTGACTATCAAAAATTCTTTGACTATCTTACTTCTACGATGGAACACATTCTATCCATTTCTTCTTTCTCTGAAATCTCCATTCTTGGAGATTTCAATGTTCACCACTACCATTGGCTCTCCTCTCCTTTCACTGATCCACCTGGTGAACAAGCCAACACCTTTTCTATCCTTAATGACCTAGAGCAGCTTGTACAGCACCCTACCCGTATCCCTGACCGCCTTGGAGAGAGCGCCAACATACTTGATCTCTTCCTTACAACTAATCCTTCTGCTTACACTGTTAATCTTTTCTCTCCGTTGGGCTCCTCCGATCACAACCTTATCACCTTAACCTGTCCTATCGCTCCGGTACGGCCTGCGGACCCTCCAAAAAAACGTCGTCTCTGGCAGTTTGGAGCTGCAGATTGGGAGGCCCTCAGGCAGTACTTCTTTGATTTTCCCTGGAATGATTATTGCTTCCATGGCCGGGAGCCATCTGGGTGTGCCTTGCACATTATGGAAGTTATTCTCTCGGGCATGGAAGCATACATTCCTTTCTCATATCCTTCGACTAATGCACGAAAGCCTTGGTTTAATCACTCTTGTTCTAATGTTGTCCGCAGCAAGGAGAGGGCCTATAAAAGGTACCAGAGCCAACCCACCCCTGAATCACATCTTTTATACATTTCTGCCCGGAATCGTGCTAAGTCTGTTCTTTGCTCTGCTAAAAATAATTTCATCCGTACAAAATGCTCTCAACTCTCTAACTCGAACTCTTTCCGCTCCTTCTGGCACCTTGCCAAAAACCTTTCTAACAACTTTACCTCATCATCCTTCCCTCCTCTTTTCTACTCTGATGGCTCTGTAACTATTTCTTCTACTGATAAAGCAGATCTCTTAGCTCAGACTTTCTCCTCCAACTCCACCTTAGACGATTCCGGTGCTGTTCCTCCCTCTCTTCCCCCCTCTGACTTCCTCATGGCTACCATTAAAATTTCTTCAGCTGATGTATTTTCTGCCATTGCTGGCCTCAGTACTAATAAGGCATATGGGCCTGATGGAGTCCCTCCTGCTGTTCTCAAGAACTATGTTTCTGTGCTTACTCCCTGCCTAGGCAAACTCTTTCGCCTTTGTCTGTCAACTTGTACCTTTCCTTCTTGCTGGAAGTTTGCCCTCAATCAGCCAGTCCCGAAGAAGGGTAACCATTCCCAACCCTCTAACTATCGTCCAATTGCTTTAACATCCTGTATCTCAAAAGTTTTCGAGTCAATTCTTAATAGAAAAATTTTAAAGCATCTTTCCTATCACAACCTTCTTTCTGATCGTCAGTATGGGTTCCGTCAGGGACGCTCCACAGGCGATCTTCTCACCTACCTTTCAGACTCCTGGTCATCCTCCTTTCGGGACTTTGGCGAAAGCTTTGCCATTGCACTTGACATCTCAAAGGCTTTCGATCGATTCTGGCATAAATCTTTAATTTCCAAACTGCCCTCTTACGGTTTCTATCCTTCTATATGTGCCTTCATCTCTAGCTTCCTTTCTGGTCGTTCTATAGCCGCTGTTGTAGACGGCTATCTTTCTTCTCCCAGATCTGTTAACAGTGGTGTTCCTCAGGGCTCTGTCCTATCACCAACTCTCTTCCTTTTATTCATCAATGACCTTCTAAGCTGTACATCTAACCCCATCCAATCATACGCTGATGACTCCACCCTTCACCTTTCCATTCGATTCCCACAACGTCCATCTCAGCAGTTACTTCAATAGGCAAGGGATGAGGCTATGACACACCTAATGTCTGACTTGGCTCGTATCTCTGACTGGGTAAAAATAATCTGGTTGTTTTTAATGCATCAAAGACTCAGTTTTTGCACCTATCAACCCGACAAAATCTTTCACAGGTATACCCACTTATGTTTAATAAGACTCAACTTAATCCTGCATCATCGTTGAACATGCTTGGGGTTTCATTTGTTCAGGACTTGTCTTGGAAAGATCATATTACATCTCTTCTATTATCTGCTTCCAAGCGATTGGGTGTGCTAAGCCGACTCCGTTCCTTCTTTACCCCTGCAGAATTGTTGACTCTACATAGGGGTTTTATCCGCCCCTGTGTGGAGTACAACTCTCATGAATGGGGAGGCTCCCCACATACAGCTCTTCTCATTAGGGTGGAGTCAAAGGCTTTTCGTCTCATTAACTCTCCCCCTCTTACTGACTCCCTTCAACCTCTGTCTCTTCGCCGCACTGTTGCATCTTTATCTCTTTTCTATCGCTACTTCAATGGTCACTGTTCCTCTGAACTGTCTGCATGCATTCCTCCACTTCTACGACGGGCGCGTAGCAACCGTCTAGCAGCAAACTCTCACCCCTTTTCTCTCCAACTCTCTAATGCAAGAGTTAACCGTTACTCCCAGTCCTTCATTTATGCAACAGGTCAACTCTGGAACTGTCTCCCTCTGTCTGTATTTCCTGCTTCCTATGATCTCCAGTCTTTCAAACGCAGTGTGTCCAGACATCTCGAAATGAGTATATCTTGAATTTGGCTCTCTCTTGTATTTGTTTTTCTCTTGGAGGGAACAGTATTGCGGGCTCATTGCCTTTGGTTCCTTCTTCCTCACATAAAAAAAAAAAAAAAAAAAAAGGCGGATGAGATAGGTTGAATCTGGGTAAGGATGGTGAGGCAGGGTTAGGCAGGGTAGCAAAGTTGACTGAAGGCGCGTCTCCAAACCACGTGGTACTGATCAGACAGGACCCTCAGACAAAGTCCTTTACTCTCTCTCTCTCTCTCTCTCTCTCTCTCTCTCTCTCTCTCTCTCTCCAACATACAGGTCATTTTCTTGACTACTCAAATTAAATTATACATTCGTATGAACCTCAGAGCACTGTCCACTTGACAGAGTGAGAGAATCTAAGAGTTAACTGTCATTTATGAACAGTTTGTGGCACCCTGAGTCACTGAGCCTCTCTCTCTCTCTCTCTCTCTCTCTCTCAGTTTCTTCTTTCCTTCCTCCCTTCCTCCCTCCTTTCTTTTTCCTCTTCCCTCTCTCTCTCACGTCCTCTCCCCCTCACCCCTCTCCTCACCCCCTCCTCTCCCCCCACCCCTCTCCCCACCCCTCCTCTCCCCTTCCCCCCTCCCCCCACCCTCTCCTCTCCCCCCTCACCCCTCCCCCTACCCCCTCCACTCCCCCTTACCTCTCTTACTACCCCCTCCTCTCCCCCTCACCATTCTCCCCGCTCCTCTCCACCTCACCCCTCTTCCCACTCCCTCCTCTTCCTCTCACCCCTCTCCAACACACCACTTTAATGTCTAAGAAAAGATATACATTTAAGATAGGTTACCTTCTTCTTCTTGCTTCATGATCTTCTTCATCTCTTCCTCCTCCTGCTCCTCCTCTTCCATCTCCTCCTCCTCCTCCTCCTCCTCCCATATTCCAAAGTCTTATAAAAGTGGCTCCAAACCCAGCCCAGCTCAGCCCCTTTAGAACGAATCCCATTATTTTCTTAGCAATGGCCCGGTGGTTTGGTTAAGCTTAGGTGGAGGATAGAACGTTTGATAGATAGATAGATAGATAGATAGGTAGATAGATAGACAGATGGATGGATGGATGGATGGATGGATGGATAGATAGACAGACAGAAACAGAAAGGACAGACAAAATCACCGACGTAGACAGAAAAAACGAGATAGACTTAGATATAGATAGATAGGTAGATATACAGACAGATAGGCTGTAACAGGACAAACAAAATTACTGATACAGATGGAAAGAGCGATAGATAAAGACTGATCGATAGAGAGGTAGATAGATAGTTATATAAATAGATACACATAGAGGACCAAATCATCGAGAAAGATCAACGACAGGCAGATAGATATAGACAAACTGACAGATAGATATAGATATAGATAGATAAACTGACAGATATATAAAAGTAGATAGAGAGGACGGACAAAACTACCGATAAAGATAAAAAGATAGATGTAGGTAGATATAGATAGATAGATAGAAAGCTGATTCATTGACTAATTGATTGACTGATAGCTAGACTGACAGGCAGACAGATGGACGAGTATGCATGTAGCTAAGGAATATAGATGGAAAGATAGATAGACAGATAGACAGACAAACAGACATACTTAAAGATACACAGATAAAAATATAATTAACAATATATACAAAGATAAACTGGCAGGAAAATTTAACTATAATTTGTGATGAGAGAGAGAGAGAGAGAGAGAGAGAGAGAGAGAGAGAGAGAGAGTAACTGTGTGAAACCTGAAAACCAATATGGACGCGAACAAAGAAAAAAATATTTTTCTTGTGCATCAGTCATTATTATCACCTTACTCATCATCATCATCATTATCATACATATCTTCATTATCATCATCTTTGTGTGTGTGTGTGTGTGTGTGTGTGTGTGTGTGTGTGTGTGTGTGTGTGTGTGTACAGTATTGGTAAAGGCGATGGACTGGCATCAATATCGGACAAGAACTGGTGTATAAATATGCACCAATACCCACAGCCCAACCTGCCAATACTTCCTTTGCTCCTTCCTGCCTACAACTGACGCTGTATTATTGTGAGTCTAACTACATAAGAGTCTAATTACTGACCTAACTACGGTACTAACTGCAGGTGTAACTCCATTAGGGGTAGTCAGTACATCCTTTGGTCCTTGTTAGCTATAAATAACACCGTAGTACTGAGGCTGTAACTACCTAAGAGTCTAATTACTCACCTAACTACGGTACTAACTGCAGGTGTAACTCCATTAGGGTCCAAAACCTTCAGTACTGTGCTGTGTGGGTCATGCTGGTCAGGCTGCCACTACGCTATTTATTACAACACGATATTAAGAACAAAACTTTGTTCTCCTGTTCTTACCAACGCCACAAGATTTTATTCAGGAGTCAGGGTCCTATGAGCCAGAGAGTGTTAATGAGGGAATAACTACTGTACTAAATGCATCAAGGTTACCTATGAGCCAGAGAGTGTTAATGAGGGAATAACTACTGTACTAAATGCATCAAGGTTACCTATGAGCCAGAGAGTGTTAATGAGGGAATAACTACTGTACTAAATGCATCAAGGTTACCTATGAGCCAGAGAGTGTTAATGAGGGAATAACTACTGTACTAAATGCATCAAGGTTACCTATGAGCCAGAGAGTGTTAATGAGGGAATAACTACTGTACTAAATGCATCAAGGATAAATACTGGTCTATTACAACCATCATATCATTCTGGCCAGATTTACACAATTACTTTTAAAATGGTCTAATAGGATATATATTTTTAAAAACTGAAGTCAGGAGTATCTCTCTCTCTCTCTCTCTCTCTCTCTCTCTCTATGTACAGTATATAGAGAGATAGAGAGTTAGATAGATAGATAGATATATTGATTGATTGATAGATAGATAGATAGATAGATAGATACCCATCACTGTGTCTATCATTTAGCCAGTCGGTATATCTATCCATTCCTTTACTTAAAAGCACGAATAAAATAAATATATTTCAGACCTGACTCCCAATCCATTTCCTGAGAGAGAGAGAGAGAGAGAGAGAGAGAGAGAGAGAGAGAGAGAATATGCTTGTATGTCCTCCTGTCTGCATGTGTGTTTTATGCATGTGCGTGACTGCCAGCGTGTATGTGTATGAATGTATGTGTGAATGTATATATGTATGTATGTATGTACAGTACTCGTATATCTTCCCTCGTGTGTATGTATGTGAGTATACGTAAATGTGTAAATGTATGTTATGTGTACATGAATTTAAGCATGTATTTATGTACATGTGAATGTACTTAGTCTCTTTGTGTATATGTATAGATATATCAATATGTATGTTTGTGTATGTCTATATATGTATGTGCCTGAATGTATGTGTGTGTGTGTGTGTGTGTGTGTGTGTGTGTAGGCTGGGTCAATATTTACATGCCAGGAAAACGCGGGATTATATAAACCCTGCCTTTGTACACACACACACACACACACACACACACACACACACACAGGAAGATATAAAGCCGTTCACTTGCATATATACATACAAACACATACATATAGAGACAATGGGCTAATGAGGCATACATACTGTACATACATACATACATACATATATATATATATATATATATATATATATATATATATATATATATATATATATATATATATATATACACATACATACGATAACATACAAATATACATAAATACATACATACATCCATAAACAAATACATATATACACACGCATTTACACACACACGTTTACATAACACACACATTCCCTAGCACACATGTGTATCATTATATGAATACATAACGACAGAAATCACGGATACATACACACACATACTGACATACACACACGCATGTTTACATCTGCTGACACACACACACACACACACACACACACACACACACACACACTCATGCTTACATCTTCTGCTGACACAAACACGGATACACACACACACACACACACACACACACTCATGCTTACATCTTCTGCTGACACAAACACGGATACACACACACATACAGTACCTCCTGACATACACACACGCATGTTTACATCTGCTGACATACACGAATACATACACATACCTACTGACACACACACACACACACACACACACACACATATTTACATCTGCTGATACACACACATACAGTCCCTCCTGACATACACACACGCATGTTTACATCTGCTGACACATACACACGCCATTCTGCACACAGTCTTTCATTTCACACGTATGTGTATTTTTGTGTAGTTGTGTTTATGTATATTACACATAAACACAACTACACACACTCATACACATACACAGACATAAACATACACAGCTACATACACACATGTGCACACAATGGTATACAAACACATACACATATACACATACGCAATCCATACATATCCATAACTACGCGTTTATGAAATACACACCGATATTCACAGACATGAACACCCTACATACACACATACACACACAATCGTATACAAACACATTCACATATACACATACACAATACATACATATCCATACCTACACGCAAATGAAATACACACAAACTATACAATCATGTAAACACGATGGTCTACATGACTACCTATGTAAACATCAGCTACTAAAAGTACACACAATGCAGGTAGACTTGTATGTGTGTGCGTATGGCTTATGTACACGTGTTCTTATAGTGGGGTGGGCTGAATGGAGAGAGAGAGAGAGAGAGAGAGAGAGAGAGAGAGAGAGAGAGAGAGAGAGAGAGAGAGAGAGAGCTAGGGAAATTGCTGGTTAATGACGTGAACATAATCCTTGATAAGAGTCGAGAAAAACTAATCATTGAAGAAGAGAGGGACGGTTGAAAGGACGACCTGAATACACTGGCCAGGTGTTATTCTCTCTCTCTCTCTCTCTCTCTCTCTCTCTCTGAGGATTAACTGAAATGTTGATGGCACGTGGTTTTCATAATATCATCTATCTACATATCAATATACGTATCTGTCTACCTTAATGTATCAATAATTTTTTACTCGCTTATGTATCTATCTCTATCTATATATCTATCTACGTATATCTGTCTGCATCTATCAATAATCTTCTCATGCATCTATCTCTGTCTATATATCTATCTACTTATATCTGTCTGCTTATGTCTTCCGATTCTTCCTTTCTTCACCTTTTTTTTCCTATCCCATTCCTCCTCCTGCTTCTCTTCTCTCCTTGTTTTTCCTCCTGTTCCTACTCCTCCTGCTCCTACTCCTACTCCTGCTCGTACTCCTACTCCTGCTCCTACTCCTCTTCATACTTCTTGTTTTTATGCAAAGAAAAAGGAACCAAAGGTCAGGAGTTCGCAAATTGTTCTCTCAAAAAAAAAAAAAAAGATAACAGAGAGCCGAATTTAAAAATCGTTCATTTCGAGATGCCTGGACGCACTGCGTTTGAATAACAAGTGATCGTAGGCAATAGGAAATGCAGACAGAGGGAGACAGTTCCAGAGTTGATCTGTTGCATACATGAAGGATTATGAGTAACGATTAATTCTTGCATTAAAAAGTTGAACAGGAAAGGGATGAGAGTTTGTTACTAGACGGGTGCTACGCGCCCGTCGTAGAGGTGGAGGGATGCAAGCAGACAGTTCAGAGGAGCATGGATCATTGAAGTAGCGATAGAAAAGAGATAAAAATGCAACTGTGCAGGCAAGAGACAAAAGTTGAAGGGAGCCAGTAAGAGAAAGAGAGTTAATGAGACGAAAAGCCTTTGACTTCACCTGTTGAGAAGGGCTTTATATAGGAAGCCTCCCCACACATGAGAGTTGTACTCTACACAGGGGCGAATAAAACCCGTGTATAAAGTCAACAACTAATCCTACTCCTCCTGCTCCTACTCCTACTCCTCCTGCTCCTACTCCTACTCCTCCTGCTCCTACTCCTACTCCTCCTGCTCCTACTTCTACTCCTCCTGCTCCTACTCCTACTCCTCCTGCTCCTACTCCTACTCCTCCTGCACCTACTCCTCCTCCTCCTGCTCCTACTCCTACTCCTCCTCCTCCTGCTGCTGCTCTCAATCCTACTCCTCCTGCACCTACTCCTCCTCCTCCTCCTGCTGCTGCTCTCAATCCTACTCCTCCTGCTCCTACTCCTACTCCTGCTCCTGCTTCTATTCCTACTCCTCCTGCTCCTGCTTCTATTCCTACTCCTCCTCCTCCTGCTCTCAATCCTGCTCCTCCTGCTCCTAGTCCTGCTCCTCCTGCATCTGCTCCTGCTCTTGCTCCTACTTCTCCTGCCCCTGCTCCTACTCCTACTGTTACAGCTCCTACTCTTCCTCCTCCTCCCTAATCGTAACAAGCCAATTAAACTGCCTTTAACAAGCGACAACCACAATTACTGTCGACCTGCCTTCCTCACTCCCTCCTCTGTTTCTCTCTGTCTGTCTGTCTGTCTGTCTCTCTCATTCGCATTCTCAAATGTTTCCTCCTTTGTTCTGTTTTGGTACCCAAGTTTTTTATACTCTCGCACTCCAGTTGCTCTGTTCTTTCTTTCTTTTTTTTCCTCTCTTTCTCTCTCTCTCTCTCTCTCACACACACACACACACACACACACACACACACACACACACACACACACACACACACACACACACACACACACACACACACACACACACACACACACACACACACACACACACACACACACACACACACACTTCCTTCCTTCCTTTCTCTCTTCCATCTCACAGTTTACCCCACCCTCCCTCTCCTTCCTCCCTCTCCTACCTTTACTTTCGCATTTCAATGTGCATTTCCGCTCTCCTCAGCCTCCCTTCTCCTCCTCTCCTCTCTCTCTCTTCCCCCCATCCCCTCTCTCCCTCTCCCCTCCCTACCCCCTCCCCCTCCCTCTCCTTCACCCTTTCCAAAGCACATCTTTAATATCTAATGGAGGGGAGATTAAATATTCACAATAGTTTCCCTTCTTTCTTTCCTGATTTTTTTTTTTTTCGCTTTTCGGTTTATCATTATTTCATTATTACTACTACCACTACTACTTCTACTACTACTACTATTACTACTACTACTACTACTACTATTATTATTATTATTACTATTATTATTACCTCCACCAAGGAGATTATGTTTTCACCCCTGTCCGTTTGTTTGTTTGTTGGTTGGTTGGTTTGTGAGCAAGATTACACAAAAACTACTGGACAGATTTCCACGAAACTTGGTAGAAGAATGGGCCATGGCCCAGAATAGACTCCATTAAATTTTCGTGCTGATCCGGGTAAAGGTGAGGATCCAGGATTTTTTTTTTTTTTCACTTTCCTCAAAATTGCGAGATACCGGTGGGGCGTTTTTCGACATTTTCGTAAATTTTTTAGTGACTAATGCATGGATCTTGATGAAATAAATCAGGCATATTCAGGATGTTGGTATCTACGAATGTGTACAGTTTGGCTCGGATCCATATAAAACTCTGGATGTAACGGATTAAATATGCTCTTATAGGGGGGTAGTCTTTTTCAATATTGGATTAGACTTGACTGAAATAAAAGGAACTGCGTGTTGGTCCTTGGCGGAGGTATGCGCTCTACTGAGTGCCATTCTAGTTATTATTATTACTCCACTTCTTTCTCTTCCTTCTCACTTTTCTTTTTCGTCCTTTCTATTCCTCCGTCATTCTTCTCTCTCTCTCTCTCTCTCTCTCTCTCTCTCTCTCTCTCTCTCTCTCTCTCTTTCATCCTTACCCAAGTGAACATCTTTCAGTATCAGTGGAAAAGAGGTAAATAAATAAATAAATAAATAATGAAAACTCAGTATCGCAAAAATTATAAAAAAAAAAATGGATACTTTTCCATTCATACCGGGAACCCTGTCACTTCCTCTTCCTCTTCCTCTTTGCTCCTCCTACTCCTCATGATCCTCTTCCTCCATAGCCCAGAAACTTACATGAAACTGAATGCTTTGCAGTTCAATCAATACCCCCTTAACTGCTTGCATACATACAGTACATACATACATACATACATACATGAATAATACTAGCGGGAAAAGATGACAAATGGACTAATGAGCTTTTGTGCACATCTCAAGGCATCGTTAGGGTGAACAGTTACACATACATACATACAAACGTACATAAATAAATACATGCACACACAGTATCTACCTACATTCATGCAACGGAATCTCACCCCAACCATTTCATTACATACATACACACATACAGCTACCGTAGAGTACAGTAATGATAATAATAATAATAATAATAATAATAATAATAATAATAATAATAATAATAATAAAAATAATAATAATAATAAAAATAATAAAAATAATATTTAAAAAAATATAAAAAAAATAACAATAATAATAATGACAGTAATAATGATGATAATAATAATAATAACAATAATAACAGTAATGATGATGACAATAATAATAATAATAATAATAATAATAACAATAATAATAACAACAACAATAACAACAACAACAACAACAATAATAATAATAATAATAATAATAATAATAATAATGAAATGATGATAATAATAATAATAATAATAATAATAACAGTAATAATGATAATAATAATAATAATAATAATAATAATAATAATAATAATAATCTATCTATCTATCTATCTATAGCCCGACGCCCTAATCCCGCAAAGGGTGGCCGCAGACAAAACGCCTCCAAGTCGCTCTGTCACCCGCCATTTGACTACCCTTCCCCCAACTCACCTCCCCTCCCTCATGTACCTCTCAACTCCATCCCTCACCACATCCTCGGTCTACCTCTCCCTCTCCCTCCCTCCACCTCACCTACATACACCCTCTTAGTCAGTCTTTCATTCTCCATTCTCTTCACATGTCCAAACCACCTCAGTGTATTTCTCCTAATCTTCTCAACCACATCCACATCCACCCCACAGCGTTCCTTCACTTCTTCATTCGTCAACCTGTCCCTCCACGTCACTCCACATGCTCCTCTCAAGTAACTCATTTCCACTGCTCTCACTCTTGACTTGTTTCCCTCTTGCAAGGTCCATGCCTCGCTTCCATACGTCAGGGTAGGGATCACAATACTATCATGCAGTGACTTCTTAACTTCCATACTCACCTCCCTATTTCTCATCACCGCTTTCAGTGTACCAACAACCTTTCTTCCCTGCTGTACTCTTTCGCGCACTTCATCCCCCAAAGTTCCATCCTTACTCATCACACTACCCAAGTACTTGAATGCACTCACATTCTCCATATCCTCACCATCCAACCTCACTGCACACTCTGTGACTTCATTCCTCTCAAACACCATAACTTTACTTTTGTTTACATTAACTTTCAGATTCCTCCTCCTACACACTGTCCCAAATTCATTCACCAAACCTTGCAACTCCCATTCATCTTCACTCAACAGTACTGTATCATAAGCAAACAGCAACACCGGAAGCTTCCAGATCTCACCCTCATTCATTAGAGCCACCCCTACATCCACTGCCCTACCCTGCACCTCCTTTACAACCCCATCCATGTATATATTAAACAGCCATGGAGACATCACACAACCCTGTTTCAGTCCCACATTGAGATCAAAGAACTCACTCAGCTCACCATCCACTCGCACCGTAACCCTAGCTCCCTCGTACATACCGGTACTCTTCACAGCACTCAACAATGTCTCCTCCACTTCATATATTCTTAATACCTTCCACATACCTTGCCTATCTATTCTGTCATAAGCTTTCTCCAAGTCCATGAAGGCAGCATACACTTTACTTCCCTTCTCTAGATACTTCTCCACTAAACATCTTAGAACAAATATCTGATCTACACACCCTTTTCCCTTCCTAAATCCCCCTTGTTCTTCTCCAACTAGCTCCTCTGTCATATGCCTAACCCTATCAATGAGTATTCTACCATATATTTTACCAGTCACACTAAGTAGGCAAATACCCCTATGGTTACCACACACTTCTCTCTCTCCTTTTCCTTTGTATAAAGGAACAATTATACCTAATTTCCAGTCCTCTGCAACCCTTCCCTCTTCCCAAGCCAATCTACACAACTTCCATATCCACTCCACAACAATCTCACCCCCATACCTAAGCATTTCACCACACACTTCATCAATTCCTGGGGCCTTTCCCAACATAATATTCTTCATCGCTTCCACTACTTCCGCCCTACTGATCTCTTCCTCTCTCCTCTCATCTCTTCTTCTCCCAGCCATTCCCCAACCACTTATACTCGCACTGCTCTCACTCTCCACATTCAACAAATCCTCAAAGTGCTCCTTCCATCTCCTCAGTTTCTCTCTCTTCTCCACCAACAATCTATTATTCCTATCTTTCACTCCCCTACTATTTCCCCTATCACACTGCCTTACTTTCTTTACCTCCTTCCAAAACAATTTCTTACTCTCCCTCCACTTCACACTCAGATTCCTCCCAAACTCCTCATCCACTTTCATCTTACTCTCCTTCACCAGTCTCTTAACCTCCCTTCTCCTGCTCACATATACCTCTCTCTTCTCTCATCTTCTCCCCTACCTCTACTCGCTAACCATTCACTATATGCCTTCTTCTTTTGTTCCACAGCTCGCTTCACCTCATCATTTCACCATGCTGTCCCATGCACACCCTTGCATCTCCTCCTCACTCCACAAACCGCCTCACACGCTGCATCTATCTCTTCCGTGAATATCTTACATACGTCTTCCACCCCTTCCATCCGCTCTAGCTCATACTTCCCATTCTTTCTTCCACTATGCTCTTATACTCTGTCATTTTCTCACTATCTTGCAATTTCTCCACTCTTCTCACAGGAGTTGCTTCCTCCTGTCTTCCCCTTCGTCTCCTCAACCATTTTCTTTGCAGCTCTACCTTGGCCATCACTAAGTGATGGTCCGAGACTCCATTCCCCCACCCTCTCCACACTCTTGCATCCAACACTTGTCTTCTCATTCGCTCATACAATAATAATAATAATAACAGTAATAATAATAATAATAATAATAATAATAATAATAATAATAACAACAACAACAACAATTATAATAATAATAATAATAATAATAATAATAATAATAATAATAATAATAATAAAAATAAAATAATAATAATAATAATAATTAATAATAATAATAATAATAATAATAATTGTTCGAGCGAGCCATGCGAGCGAGAACACCAAATTTAGACACAGATTGGACCCCCGACCTACGTACCCGAGCGAAAGATTTACCGCATCAGCAAGAAATGGGGGCAGGGGTCGGGAGGAAAACTCTGTAGTGCAGTAGCGACCTTTTTTGGATATCTCAGCCAATTTTGAAGGTACAAGATAGACACCAGTTTGGAAATCGCATAAAAATCGTCAATTATTTTAACTTCATGGACAGCCCGTAATTCCCAATAGTTTTTCTGTAAATCGAGGAAACGATTTTTTATAAGGCAGATTAGCGTAACAGTCGGCTGGGCAAGAAGTATCGGTCTACGGTGGCGTGAGTAGCGCAGTAGTGTTTTCCGACGATTGCTGAGAGCAACCAGGTTTTGTCTTTTCAAAACAAATAATACCCTCTGTTTGTCCCTAGACCTAAAATTAATACAAGAGGAGTATCGGTTTTAGGAAGTGTGGGGGAATAGTTTTGGTGTAATCTAATAAGTTCTTTGTAGTATTTTCAGGTCAGGACATCAGAGGAAGACGATGAGCCACATGAGACAATATTCAGCACTGCCTGATGTGCTCGCTCGCTCGAACACGTTCCACACTTTACGCGTGGATGCTTGTTACATGTTAATAATAATAATAATAATAATAATAATAATAATAATAATAATAATAGTAATAATAATAATATTTATATACTTGCCAAGACAACAAAGAATTATGTACGCGCTGCCTTGGTATAAACACACACACACACACACACACACACACACACACACACACCAAAAATACACATACACATATACACATACAAATACTTACATACACATAACGTGTCTAAAACACACACAAGCTTTAAGCGTATACAAACACATGAGTGTGTACACGGCAACCTATGAGCATGTAAACATCAGCTAATGAAGGCCACACAACAGAAGTACAAGTTTACATGTTTACATGTGTAAGTATGGCCTGTGTACACATATGATGGTGAGAGAGAGAGAGAGAGAGAGAGAGAGAGAGAGAGAGAGAGAGAGAACATGTGTAAGTATGGCCTGTGTGCACATATGATGGTGAGAGAGAGAGAGAGAGAGAGAGAGAGAGAGAGAGAGAGAGAGAGAGAGAGAGAGAGAGAGAGAGTACAAAGGAGTACAAAGGAAAGCAAACAGCAACAGACCTTATGTTCCTTTCAAGGGTGTTTGTTACAGAGTAGACTATAACTAAGGGATCTAGCTCTACATGCTGAAGGATAAGAATGGTAAAGCAAGAAGGCTTCTCCCGCCTCCAAACCCTCCAGTTAAAACCGGAAGGAAAAAGTGAGAAAAACCACCATGCAGCATGGAAAAACTGACAGAAATTTCTTAAGTATAACTGAAAAGGAAACGTTACATTCTATAATGCTTTATCTATAAGCTACCAGTTTGAGTAACCTGAAAGAGAAAGTAGTAAAGTAAAACGAATAACCAAATAAATAAATAACACATGACATTATGCACGTTGAGTTAACTGAGCGTCTGTAGACACAGTGTGGAAAATGCACCGTGCACGGTGTGGATGTTCAGGAGTGGTGCGGCAGCCTGGCCTGGCGCTTTTAAAGTAGGCAGCAGTCAGTCATGTCCCAGCTCCGTTCACTCCACTGAGACAAGGAACTTTCCCATGCGGGACAAGTACTCAAGTTTCCTTCTGAAGCAGTGACCCCCGGTATTTAAAAAAAAAACCTCTCGACGGCAGTCACTTAACTAACAGAGACCCTCAGTGATCCACAACCCATCACAGGTTGAAAGTAACCACAGACTAAGATAAGTTATGCATATCCTAGTCTGTGCTTATCCTATATTTGTATTTAATAAACTGATCCGGGCTCTGAAAAATTTTTTTTTATAAATACACAAGGTTTTTATTCCAGAAGAAACATATTAAGCTGGGGGTTAGATGACAGATACTTATCCAAGCGACCTTTAAAGGTTTGTACTGTGTCACACTTTACTACATTGAAGGGCGATTTGTTCCATATATTTTACAACTCTATTGAAGAAGAAGTGCTCAGCTTCATGCGACTGGAATCATCTGCCAATTTTATGCCCATTGCCTCTAGTATAGGTCGAGTGATCAACTGTGAATTATTTATCAACAGCCATGTTATCGTGCCCATTGAATATGTTAAATATTTGAATTAAATCTTCTCGTAATCTGTGTTTAGATAGGATGAAGAGATTCAGAGCTTCTAAACTCTCCTTGTATGGTTTGTTTCTCAAGCTAGGTATCATTTTGGTCACCCGTCATTGTACTCTTTCAAGTTCCTCTATATCTTTTTTGTAATGAGGTGATCAAATTGGACACAATACTCCAAATGTGGGTGAACTAGAGAATTATATAAGGTGAGGATGATACTACTGGATTTATATTCGAACTCTCTACCAACAAATCCGATTAATTTGTTGGCCTTCTTAACATCCTGCATACACTGTTTGCTTGGCTTAAGATAATTTTTTATGATAATTCCTAAGACTTTTTCATGACTGACATTATCTACTTGAATAGCATTCATGATGTAACTGGCTTTTCCATTTCTACTTCTGCATTTTGCATTTACTATTATTAAAGTCCATCTGCCAGGTTTGGGTCAAATTAAATAGTCGGTCGAGGTCACTCTGTATTGCCTGCCTCTGTAAAGATGTGTCAGCTCTGTTACCAATTTTATTATCATTAGCAAATTTGGTTATTTTACAAATTAAACCCTCATCTGTATCATTTATGTATATTAAGAACAGAATAGGACCCAGTACCCAGCCCTGTGGCACACCACTAGTAGCAACTTTCCACTCCGTTTCTTTACCATTCATTACGACCCTCTGTTTACGTTCTGTCAGCCAATTATCGATCCACCCGAGCAAATTCCCTCTGAACCCAAGCACATTCAATTTCTGAAGTAATCTTTTATGGGGAACTGTATCTAATGCTTTTTGAAACTCGAGATATTCAGTGTCAGCAGATCCGGTCACATCATATATACTGTACTGAACATATCACAGAAGAAATCCGAGAGATTCACAAGGCAAGAGCGATTACTTCGAAAACCATGTTGTGAATCTTTGATGAGATTATTTATTTCCAAATGCTTGTCAAACTTATCTCTGGGAATAGTTTCCAACAACTTGCACACCACTGAAGTTAAACTTACTGGTCGATAATTTCCTGGCTTCGATTTGTTGCCTTCTTTGAATATCGGGGTTACACATGCTAGTTTCCATTCACGAAGCACCTTACTGTTTCTTAGTGGTTTATTGAATAACTCAGCTAATGGCTTTGATATTTCATCCATTGCATCTTTTAGATTGCACGGAGATATCTTATCTGGCCCTGGTGTTTTACCCACTATAAGTTTACCAGTTTACCAGTGGCAAGTCGTACATCATTCTCGTTAACAGTAATGTCGCTAATTATGTTGCCTTATTCTACTCTAACAAGGATAGCTGTGGGAATAGAATGTGTATTTTCAGTTGTAAATACGGATGCAAAAAGTGTGTTGAGAATCTTAGCCGTCTGTGTTTCATCTTCGGTATACTCTCTATTACCTGTTACTTGTAGGACAATTGTTGGTGATACTACCGTCTTGTTTCTGATATAGCTGAAAAATTCTTTTGGGTTGGATTTACTGATACATGCAGTGTGAGTTTCAAAATTTTTCTTACTCTGCTTTATTTAGTTACTTATTTTTTTTTTTTTTCGACGAAGAGCATCATATTAATTTTTATCACTTCGATTTTTTGCTGTTATAATTTTTGTGTGCAAGTTTTTTTTTAGCTGATAGGCAACGCTTAAGTTCCGCATTCCACCATTTAGATTTATTATTTATAGCAGACCGTCGGTTTTGCATTGGAATACATAATGTTACTGCTTTACTGAGAATATCTGTGAATAATTTCCATCCTTCATTAATATCCACTGTGTGAACAATGGGATTCCAGTCATTCATTCATTCATTGCCAGACGCCATGTATCCCAAACGGGGTGGCCAATGGCTTAGAGTTAATTGTTTTACAGGGAGGGGCACTAATCCTCCACCAACCCCACTTGACACGTAGGGATGCCAACAGCATCTGGTGTTCCCAGGTGGTCACCCATCCAAGTACTAACCAGACCCAACGTTGCTTATACAACCAATAATTTCCTTCAATTTCTGAAACACATTGAGGTGGATTGGCCATGTGGAGAGGATGGACAGCGAGAGACTGATGAGGAGAGTGTATGTGAGTGAGGTGGAGGGGGGGAGAGGAGGGGGGAGGCCATGGATGAGATGGAGGGATGGAGTGGAGAGGTATGTGAGAGAGGATGATGTGAGCTGGGAGCAGGGCAGTGAAATGGCGTGCGACAGGGTGACATGGAGACAATTTGTTTGTGGCCACCCCTTACAGGACTGAGGAGTCTGGCAATAGATAGACATAATTTTTGAAAGTCCTTTCTCTTGTAGTGAGGCAGGTTCTCATAACTTGCCCTGACACTGTTCTTACTGACACTGATGTTGAATGTGACCTTACGATGGTGGCTGGTACCAAACCCTTCCCCTACCATAACATTATTTACCAAGTTTTTATATGTGGCCAGTATCAGAGAGAGAGAGAGAGAGAGAATTGAGCTCGTTGTTTTATGAGACTTTCCCATTGTTTATGTGGCATGCTTCTCTCTCTCTCTCTCTCTCTCTCTCTCTCTCTCAGTACATCACGTAAAAAATATACAGACTTCTAAGTTCCTGTCGACTGAGAAAATTTAGAGAAAACAGATGAAGTACAGTAACTGTGAGAGAGAGAGAGAGAGAGAGAGAGAGAGAGAGAGAGAGAGAGAGAGAACTGAGCCCCTTGTTTTATGAGGCTCTTTCCCATTGTTTATGTGGCATGCTTCTCTCTCTCTTTCTCTGTCTCTGTCTGTCTGTCTGTCTGTCTGTCTGTCTCAACTCATATTCTACCGAATCTAGCCTCACTTCCCTCCCCCTCTCTCTGATTATGTACCTATGTGATCGCTTAGTTAATCCTGATTGGCTTCTCTGCCATAGCCTGCTGACTTATAGCTATATCCCCCCCCCCACCTCGCTCTCTCTCTCTCTCTCTCTCTCTCTCTTTCTAAGATATCCAAAGAATGCATTATAGGATACATTTTGTAAGATTCACTCATCTAGTGTCTCTCTCTCTCTCTCTCTCTCTCTCTCTCTCTCTCTCTCTCTCTCTCTCTCTCTCTCTCTCATCAAAAGCACCTTTCTAAATCCCATCTCTTCACCCCGAGGACGTCTTTGTCTCACTCTTCCACCCAGCACCACACAATCACACACAATGGTCCCTAAATATCGCTACTCTAGAAACTCTTTTGTGTGGCGGGGACGGCTCAGTCTGCTGGTGTGGGCGTGGATGTGGCAGTGGATGCAGGAAATGAATAAATGACGCAGGATAAACACCGATAACACTCAGCCGTCCCCGCAAAACACAAAAATCGCCGACGCAGTGGAGGAGTAGCGGTATGTATGGACGCACCTGAATGTATCCCAGGAGACACACTGGTACTGATGGGGTTAAGGAAGGCTGAAGGTAAACCCCCCGTCTGAAAACCCCATCCTAAGCTGAGGAAAACCGTCTGCAGGTGACAGGACACAGCAGACGCCAGCACTGACAGGGAAAGTAATAACAGAATAAAATAACGAGTAAAGTATAATAGTATAAGTAACAAAATTAATAACAATATTAAAAATTAAAGGACAGTAAATGAAAAACAAACAAAGAAATGAAATATATAATAAAGTAAAATAGTGTAAGTAATAAAATAAAAATACCAGAAATAAACTAACGGTATGTAAAAAACAAATAAATAGATGAATAAATAGATAATAATGATGATGTGTTTGAAGTGAAGGGATGAGTTAATAAGGCACAAAAAAGACATGTATAAAGCAATAGAGGAAACAAAATGGCGGCAGTGGCCTTAATGACGGCTTTTAATTAGGTGTTGTGAGGTCATTAGCGGTGACCCTAACTAGCGGTGACCCGGCCAGTAATTAAGGGCCTTGTGGGTCCTGGTTGGCCTGGCTTTAGCAGGTTAATGACACTTCCTCCTAACTAGACCAGTGTTTTATCTATCTATCTATTTATTGCCAGACGCATCAATCCCGTTTCGGGTGGCCACAAACAAATCGCCTCCAAGTCGCCCTGTCCCCCGCCATTTCACTGCCCTGCTCCCAACTCACACCCCCCTCTCTCATATACCTCTCCACCCCATCCCTCCATCTCATCCTCGGCTTCCCCCTCCCTCTTCCCCCCTCCACCTCACACACTCTCCTCGTCAGTCTTTCACCCTCCATCCTCTCCACATGGCCAAACCACCTCAGTGTGTTCCTCATAACGCTTCCTATCACATCCACATCCACACCACAACGCTCCTTTATATCCTCATTCGTCAGCCTGTCTCTCCATGTGACTCCACAGGCTCCTCTTAAATAACTCATTTCCACTGCTCTCACTCTTGACTTGTGTCCTTCCAACAACGTCCAAGCTTCACTTCCGTACGTTAGAGTTGGTATCACAATACTGTCATGTAGTAACTTTTTCACTTCCATGCTCACTTCCCTGTTTCTTATCACTGCTTTCAAAGAACCAGCAACCTTTCTTCCCTGCTGTACCCTTTCAAGCACTTCACCCTCCAAACCTCCATCCTTACTCATCACACTACCCAAGTACTTAAACGTACTCACATTTTCCAATTCCTCACCATCCAATCTCGTTATACATGCACTGACTTCACCTCTCTCAAAGACCATCACTTTACTCTTCCCTACATTCACCTTTAAATTCCGTTTCTTGCACACTCTCCCAAACTCATCCACCAAGCCTTGCAGCTCCCCTTCGTCTTCACTCAACAACACAATATCATCTGCAAACAACAGTACAGGGAGTTTCCAAACATTATCCTCTCTCACCAGGGCCACTCCAACAACCACTACCCAACCTTGTACCTCTTTTATTACCCCATCCATATACAGATTGAACAACCATGGAGACATGACACATCCCTGTTAGAACCCCACCTTCAAAAAGAAAAATTCACTTAGTTCACCATCCACACCCACTGCAGCCTTCGCACTATCGTACATACTCTTCACAGCATTCAACAACTTCTCATCTACTCCATATATGCTTGACACTTTCCACAATCCTTGTCTATCCACCCTGTCATATGCTTTCTCCAAATCCATGAAAGCCGCATACAACTTCTTTCCCTTCTCTAGAAACTTTTCCACTAAAGATCTAAGAATGAATATCTGATCTACACAACCTCTTCCCTTCCTAAAGCCTCCCTTCTTCTCCAACTAATTTCTCTGTTCTTTCTCTAACTCTGTCAATAAGTATCCTACCATACACTTTTCCTATTATACTAAGAAGACAAATGCCCCTATGATTACCACACACTTCTTTTTCCCCTTTTCCTTTGTACAAGGGAATAATAATACCTGACTTCCAATCCTCCGGGACTCTACCTTCCTCCCAGGCCAATCTGCACATCTTCCACATCCATTCTACTACTATCTCACCCCCATGCTTCAGCATTTCACCACACACTCCATCAATTCCTGGGGCTTTCCCCGATTTAACTTTCTTCATTGCTTCCACAACTTCTATCCTACCGATTTCTTCCTGTCTTCTCACCTCCCTCCTTCTCCCAGCCATTCCTCAGCCACTTATACTCGCATTACTTCCATCCTCTATGTTCAACAATTCCTTAAAGTGTTCTCTCCATCTGCTCACGTTTTCTCCCTTCTCCACTAGTAATCTACCATTTTTATCTTTCACTCCCCTGATAACTTCACTTCCACCCGTCTTACTCTTTTCACCTCTTTCCAGAACATTTTCTTAGTCCCTCCACTTTACACTCAAATTCCTTCCAAATTCCTCATCCACTCTCTTCTTACTCTCTCTTACTAATCTTTTCCATTCTCTCTTTCTTTCTACATATAACTCTCTCTTCCACCTCTCAACTTCTTCCACGCCCCTATTTCTCATCCATTCATTGTATGCTTTCTTCTTTTGTGCCACAGCCTGTTTCACCTCTTCAGTCCACCACGCTGTTCCTTGCACCCCCTCCGTCTTCTCTTCCTTCCACACACCACATCACATGCTGCACATATTTCTTCTGTAAATATTCTACATACACCTTCCACGTCTCCCATCTGCTCCAATTCATATTTGCCCAATCGTTCCTCCATTTCTCTCTTATACTCTGCCTTTTTCTCATCCTCTTGTAACCTTTCCACTCTCCTTGCAACTACTCCTTCCTCTCGTCTTTCCCTTCTTCTATTCCTCCATCTTACTTGAATTCTAATTCTGGCCACCACCAAGTAGTGGTCAGAAAGTCCACTCCCCCAACCTCTATAAACTCTTGCATCCATTACACATCTTCGCATCCTTTCATCCACACACACATAATCAATCATTGCTTTCCTTTCATTCAGTTCACCACCCACCCTCCTCATCACTCGCCATGTATACCTGTGGATCATTTTATGCCTGAAGAGGGTATTGGCTATCACCAACCCCCTCCCAGCACAAATGTCCACTAACGCACTCCCATTCTCATCTATCTCAGCAGGCACACCCCACTCACCAACTATTCCATCCACCTTCACATTCCCAACTTTACCATTCATATCACCGATCAAAAACACTCTCTCATTCCTTCCAAAACTTTTCCATGCACACTTCTACATTTGTCCAGAACTCTTCTCTCACTCTTCTAGCACGATCTTGCGTTGGTGCATACACACACACGCAATCGCCCACATTTGTATTCCAACTTTCAACTTTACCCACACAATCCTTGACCCAACTGATCCATACTGTCTTATGCTCCTTTTCCATCTTTTACTCACAACTATACATACTCCTTCCTTTGCCCTCTCATTCTCACCTACTTCTGCACATATACCCCATCCATACTCCCATTCTCTCACACTTTCTCCTCCCCATTTTGTTTCAGTTATTCCACATACATCCACTTTCGCACCCTCAAGCACATGAACAATCTCTCTCTCTTTCACCTCATCATTCGCTCCCCTTACATTCCACGTTCCGATAACCATGTCCTTTGTCCGGTCCTTGGTCGTCATCGTTTGGTCAGTCCTTGTCCGAGGCTTATTGTGTGTTTTTTTAGTTAGTTGTTTTCCGAGGAGGGGCACTAACCCTCCGCCTACCCTTTTAGTCGCCTTTTACGACAAGCATGGATACTGGGGGAGTGTTCTTGAAAAACCTCCCTACCCCCAGGGGGTAACAATAAAATATTGGAACAGCAAACACTAAACTGGAATAAGTATCTCCAAACACTTGACCAGAAAACAAATACCAGCAAACTCTACAAAACACTAAACAGCATCACACTCTCCAGCAGCAACACTACGCAATCAAATGCTACCATCATAACAATCAGACACCATACCTTCAAACAAACAACAAGCAAACTCTCTCATCAATCACTTTTCACACATGAGCCATCTAAACCACCACTGCGACGACTGAAGTATCATCCGATGTAAGAGACAGTTCCCCCACAGACCCAGACTATGCACCTTTCACTTACAACCAGACGAAGCACATCATCAGCAACTTTAAACACTCATCTGCCTGTGGACCATACAACATAGGCAACATTCACCTTAAACACCTTGGACCACAAGGTATACAAGCACTCACCAACGTTTCAAACTACAGTTACTAACACAACATAATACCCAACATCTGGAAGAATGGCATTATCATCACTATCCCTAAACCCAACAAAGGCCCCAAGTTACCTTCCTCACACCGCCCCATCACGCTCCTCTGCACTCCCTCTAAAGTCACTGAACGACTGGTACTACAACTAGTTACACCTCACACCCCCCTAGCCCAATCACAACATGGCTTTAGGCCACTACACTCCACAAATACTCTTCTTACAGACCTTACACAGAGAGTTTTTGATGGCATGAATTCAGCTACACCACCACACAGAACACTCCTAGTCACACTAGACAGTAGCAAAGCTTTTGATGCCATCCCCTGCCACAACCTCACAAACAAAATGTTCAACACAAACATGAACCATAACACAAAAAGATGCTGGCAAACTACTTAGCAGGCAGATGTGCATACGTAACATTTGCCAGTCAGTCTTCGAACATCAGAAACACCACAAATGGCGTCCCCCAGGGATCTGTTCTGTCCCTTACACTCTTTAACCTATACATGCAAGACATGCCCACACCCCACACACCACAGATACACATAGCTTCCTATGCAGTTGTGTTCCCCTTGGTGCTGTGTGAGATCATGTGGGTCCATTATTTGCTCTAACCCTTTAATTGTCATAAGAAAATATGCAAGTACAGTAAAGGCAACTTTTTGGTGGCTGATGGAAGAGTGAGAGTGAAAACACTTGAGCAAGATATTGAGAGAACAGGCTAGTTGGGTTGCTTGAGAAGTGAGAGGGAAGTGAAAAAGAGGACACTGGGGAAAGTAACAAGGCATTTTCGGTAGTGAATAAAACACATCCAGTAGCTCGCTTCTCCGATCACCACAGGAAGGTGTTGACTTATAAATAAAAACAAAACACGTACCCATGTATAATGTAAGTGCTCATCTCCAACATCCCTACCAAGCTGTAATATACTCCTGTTTATATACCTAGAAGTGATGAAGAAATGGAAGGGTATACTGAGGAAAACAAGCCACAACACTCGTACATTTATTCACCATATCAACAGGGCAGAACAAAAAGCAAGGCTGACTTAGATTTTGATTATAAACAGAGGACAGTAGAAGGTCATACTGCTCTAGGCGAGGCAGTGTATGAGGTCATGGTACGGAGAAATTGATATCACGACTTTGTAGTTATCTCCTTCGTATCTCCACACCGGAAATAAGGCATGGCTATACAGTGCCGAGAACTTGATAGCATGACTTACATCTATTTAGTATCTCGGCGCTGGAAATAACTTAAAATATGTTAGGTGCTGCGATTCTTGATGGGGTCACAGATAATGAGGTGAGGTCACAGTGAAACAAGTGAGGTTACGAAATATGAGGTCACATGGGGAAACGTGGGTTCACAAGGGAAAACGTCAGGTCATAAGGGAAACCGAAAGGTCACAGTGGAACAAAATGAAGATGCAGGGAAGAGGCGAGGTCACAATGGGCACGACAAGGTCACAGTGAACCAGGTGACGTCACAACAAACGAGGTCGCAGCCGAAGAAACAAAGCTACAGGGGAAGAAAACTGAGGTCAACGAAGGAGATGAGGTCACAGGGAGGTACCACAAGTCGCGCCTCCTCTTTACCTCCCGTACCCGCTGGATGACCCGAGACCCAGACCAATGATGGGCACCGAGGATCCACCATAACCACCTCCACCTCCACCTGATCCACCACCATAACCACCTCCACCTGATCCACCACCATAACCACCTCCACCTGATCCACCACCATAACCACCTCCACCTGATCCACCACCATAACCACCTCCACCTGATCCACCACCATAACCACCTCCACCTGAACCACCACTACCATAACCACCTCCACCTCCACCTCCAGAGGGTGGTAGGTATCCAGAGCTTATGGAAGGAGCCGAATAACCTCCACCGATTGATCCTCCTCCACCTCCACCTGATTCACCACCATAACCACCTCCACCACCACCTGATCCACCACCATAACCACCTCCACCTGATCCACCACCATAACCACCTCCACCTCCACCTGATCCACCACCATAACCATCTCCACCTGATCCACCACCATAACCACCTCCACCTGATCCACCACCATAACCACCTCCACCTCCACCTGATCCACCACCATAACCACCTCCACCTCCACCTGATCCACCACCATAACCACCTCCACCTGAACCACCACTACCATATCCACCTCCACCTCCACCTCCAGAGGGTGGTAGGTATCCAGAGCTTATGGAAGGAGCCGAATAACCTCCACCGATTGATCCTCCACCATCTCCACCGCTGTAACCACCTCCTCCACCTCCACCACCGCCTCCACCACCTCCGCCGTAGCCTCCACCTCCATTTCCAGAGGGTGCAGAGTATCCTGAACTTATTGAGAAGCCTCCACCAATCGAACTGCCTCCTCCACCTCCACCGCTGTATCCACTACTACCACCGCCTCCGCTGCCTCCACCGCCGTATCCTCCACCTCCACCACCACCTCCGAATCCACCTCCACCTCCACCACCACCTCCGAATCCACCTCCACCACCACCACCTCCGAATCCACCTCCACCATAGCTTCCACCACCACTTCCGCCTCCATCATCTCCACCATATCCACTTCCACCTCCACCTCCAGACGGGGCGGAGTATCCAGAACTTATTGATGGTGCAGAATAACCTCCACCTAGTGATCCACCTCCACCTCCACCATAGCCTCCTCCTCCAGCACCACCTCCACCATAGCCTCCACCTCCGCCTCCAGACGGGGCGGAGTATCCGGAACTTATCGATGGTGCGGAATAACCTCCACCCAGTGATCCACCTCCTCCACCTCCACCATAGCCTCCTCCTCCGCCTCCACCACCACCCCCTTCACCGTAGCCTCCACCTCCACCACCACCCCCTTCACCGTAGCCTCCACCTCCACCTCCAGACGGGGGCGGCAGGTATCCGGAGCTTATTGAAGGAGCGGAGTAACCCCCTCCTCCACCTCCGCCTCCACTGGTGAGAAGGGAGGCATAGGAGGTGGAGAGGAGGAGAGCCAGGTGGAGGAGCAACGACTTTCTCCTCTGTGTGGAAGAGAAGGTGGAAGAGGGGTGAGAACTGACCTGGCTTTCTCTCTCACTCTCTCTCTCTCTCAAACACACACACACACACACACACACACACACACACACACACACACACACACACATACACACACACAAAATGTCTTTTTCATTGCATTTATCAATCAGTCATTCTCTCTCTCTCTTTCTCTCTCTCTCTCTCTCTCTCTCTCTCTCTCTCTCTCTCCCCTTCCCTTATGTCCCCCCTACTATTTTTTTATCAGTTTTAACCAATTTGTATCTATACGTATATTGCTCCTTAACCAAAAATTCTTCCCCTTTACGTCTAACAGTCTTTACCATCCTTATCTTTATCTGTTATCAGCAAATCACATCTTCCACTTTCCTCTTGCATTCACTCTCTCTTCTTCTAAGTCTCCCCTGAATCTACTTTCTCACTTTCTCCTTCCTCCCCACTTTCACTTTCTTCCCTCCAACCAGTCAGTAATATCTAAATTGCATGCTTCCCTCCATCCCCCCCCCCTCCCTCTCTTTTTCTTTCTCTCCCCGTTCTATATTATTTGCTATCACTTTTATTCTTTACTTTTTTTCTTTAGTCATCACTGAAATGGATTTTTTTTTTCATTCACATATCCCAACATGCAAAAATAGTCAGCTCATCCTATTGTAATATTTCATTTTTACACAAATCTCATATCCACGTTCTGTATTTTCCAGTACATGATTTTCTGACCAAAACATCGAGCTCAAAGAACTGCATTCATAAGTACACCTAAAAATGTAAACAAACATCTGACTGGTATTGATGTTTTCTTACCATCATTCCCCTGTGACGTCTCGACCCACACTGGCTTTCCGACTCCCCTCCGCGCCTTATATACTCCCAGCGAGCCCCTCGGCTAGCCAGTCGAAGTGGGAATTGAGGGGTTTTAGTAGCGCTGACTTGCACTCCCCGTGTCCGCTAAATACGAGCAAGACCAGAGGATTGGCGGGGTTGCTTTCCTGACGCTACGCCGAGCACACTGATAAACGTAATGACAGCGTGAGCCATTTGTTAGGCAACGTTCGTGTCGGATTGCTTAGTCGTCTCGGGTCACTGGCGATGGCGGGAAAAACTGCGATGGTACTGGCAAGGTCGGTCCACTGAGAAAGATGAGAGAGCGCCGGGTTACCACAGCCAAGACCCACCCGTGAAGTCTTTTCCGCGGGGTTATTTTTTTCCCCTTCCCCTCCCTGGCTCTACTGTTGTTTACGAGTTTACGCTTAATTATGCGGATCCGTTCACGCCTAATTATGCAGATCATGGCTGTTTATTTCACCACGGAGATGTTTGGCTAAAGAGCATTTGTTTCTGCGATTTTTGGTGTTGTGCATCGTCATGCGTGTGGATGGTGAACTAAGTGAATTCTTTCTCTTTGAAAGTTGGGTTGAAACAGGGATGTGTCATGTCTCCATGGTTGTTCAATCTGTACATGGATGGGGTAATAAAAGAGGTACAAGGTAGGGTAGTGGATGTTGGAGTGGCCCTGGTGAGAGAGGACAATGTTTGGAAACTCCCTGTACTGTTGTTTACAGATGATACTGTGTTGTTGAATGAAGACGAAGGGGAGCTGCAAGGCTTGGTGGATGAGTTTGAGAGAGTGTGTAAGAAACGGAATCTAAAGGTGAATGTAGGGAAGAGTAAAGTGATGGTCTTTGAGAGAGGTGAAGTCAGTGAATGTACAACGAGGTTGGATGGTGAGGAATTGGAAAATGTGAGTACGTTTAAGTACTTGGGTAGTGTGATGAGTAAGGATGGAGGTTTGGAGGGTGAAGTGCTTGAAAGGGTACAGCAGGGAAGAAAGGTTGCTGGTTCTTTGAAAGCAGTGATAAGAAACAGGGAAGTGAGCATGGAAGTGAAAAAGTTACTACATGACAATATTGTGATACCAACTCTAACGTATGGAAGTGAAGCTTGGACATTGTTGGAAGGACACAAGTCAAGAATGAGAGCAGTGGAAATGAGTTATTTAAGAGGAGCCTGTGGAGTCACATGGAGAGACAGGCTGACAAATGAGGATATAAAGGAGCGTTGTGGTGTGGATGTGGATGTGATAGGAAGCGTTATGAGGAACACACTGAGGTGGTTTGGCCATGTGGAGAGGATGGAGGGTGAAAGACTGACGAAGAGAGTGTATGTGAGTGAGGTGGAGGGGGAAGAGGAGGGGAGGCCGAGGATGAGATGGAGGGATGGGGTGGAGAGGTATATGAGAGAGGGGGGTGTGAGTTGGGAGCAGGGCAGTGAAATGGCTGGGGACAGGGCGACGTGGAGGCGATTTGTTTGTGGCCACCCCAAACGGGATTGAGGCGTCTGGCAATAGATAGATAGATAGATAGCATCGTCATCATCTGTTGCTTCTGTCTTTGGTGTGCAATGCTCTCAAATAATTAGGGTGACTAGTGTTTATTTAGTTCCTGAAGGAGATTTTGGATATTGTAATTAATCTCCATTCTCTCTCTCTCTCTCTCTCTCTCTCTCTAACCAAAAAATAATTGAGAATAATTACCCAATATTGAAATGAGTTAATTAAGAATATTTCAAAGGCCTTCACTAATCCACGTCTCTCCTAAGCTGAATAAATCCTCTATTAGTTCTCTGGTAGCTAGTGATGAGATCGGGTTAAGCCGCATAGTAATCGGAGGACCGTGTTTGTGGAAATTGACAAGGGTAGTTTGGCTTTTCCGCTCTGTGCCAGGATTCCGAAAGCTTATATGATGTGTGAGTGAGTGCGTGGCCCATTTCACCAGCCGTGTCTGATGGTGATTCTCCTTCCATGTTTCTGTTATGTTCTAGGCTCCTCCCTCATCCCATGTCAAGAGGGAATTGAGGTGTGGGTGATGCTGGTGTTTGGGTGTGGGTGATGCTGGTGTTTGGGTGTGGGTGATGCTGGTGTTTGGGTGTGGGTGATGCTGGTGTTTGGGTGTGGGTGGTGCTGGTGTTTGGGTGTGGGTGGTGCTGGTGTTTGGGTGTGGGTGATGCTGGTGTTTGGGTGTGGGTGATGCTGGTGTTTGGGTGTGGGTGATGCTGGTGTTTGGGTGTGGGTGATGCTGGTGTTTGGGTGTGGGTGATGCTGGTGTTTGGGTGTGGGTGATGCTGGTGTTTGGGTGTGGGTGATGCTGGTGTTTGGGTGTGGGTGATGCTGGTGTTTGGGTGTGGGTGATGCTGGTGTTTGGGTGTGGGTGATGCTGGTGTTTGGGTGTGGGTGATGCTGGTGTTTGGGTGTGGGTGATGCTGGTGTTTGGGTGTGGGTGATGCTGGTGTTTGGGTGTGGGTAATGATGGTAATTATAGGTATTAGTGGAGTAAATGATGATGCTCTCCGCTGCTATTGGCTGCTGTTACACTGAAGCCAGTAGTAATATACACTAAAGAGAGAAAAAAGAATGAAAAGAAAGAAAGAAAGAGAGAGAGAATGAAAGAAAAGCCCAATTGTCTGTGGGTTAACGCCTCCTTTTAATCGTGTCTGTGTATTGTTTTTACTGTACTCTGTTCACTTTGACTTGGCGTAAAATTGTCATCTCTCCATCTTCAGTGTGGAGTTATAGTAAGAGATGAACGCTAGAATATGGTACTAGTCACGAAGAAGCGCTACGGAAAGACTGTAGAAACGTAATATTGTCTTTTTCTGCCACTGAGCTACGGGAAAAAGGGCTACAAAAGGACGAAATATCCCTGCCAAGTTTAGGTGAACGAGCCTTAGCTTCCGTGTATATATTATTATTATTATTATTAGTAGTAGTAGTAGTAGTAGTAGTACTATAATAATAATAATAATTATAATAATACTACTACTACTACTAATAATAATAATAATAATAATAATTATTATTATTATTATTATTATTATTATTATTCGTATTAGTATTATTATTTTTATATAATCATATTGTAGTATTATTATTATACCTATATAATAAAGTCAAGCTGTGCATGTGTGTGCTGTCTGTGCGTTTGTTCGTTTCTTTCACGAGAACGGTCATAGATATCCACCTGATTCTTTTTGCATTAGGTCGGGGTACGTCCAGAGAGTGTCAGAAAAAAATGGAGATCGCACGTGACGCGACGACACGAAATTGTCAGAAATAACGACACGGTATGGAAACAATGGTACTTGCAAACATTTTGTAATGGCAATTCTATTAGCTAGTCCAGCAATTTTTTTCCGGGCGAGGACTAGTTATATTATATTATATTAAATTATATTTTATTATATTCTAATTCCCCTGAACTTAGTGAAGGTAGTACAGGTAAGGTGTAGATGTGGTAAATCGCTGGTCAGCATTTCATCACTGTTTATTTACAACTGACGGGCCTCTCACATTTTTACCTCATTTTCCCCATTCACGCAGCTTTGCACAACAACAGCCAACTCAACACTGCAACCCGACACCTGGAGGCCATATTGCATGAGAGTGGCGGTGTTCGTCGGCCGCTGCATGACGCTCAACAACACCCAACCTGACCTCGATTGCTGTACACTACACATGACCCACAGTGAAAGTGTGTGTGTGTGTGTGTGTGTGTGTGTGTGTGTGTGTGTGTGTGTGTGTGTGTGTGTGTGTGTGTGTGTGTGTGTGTGTGTGTGTGTGTGTGTGTGTGTGTGTGTGTGTGTGTGTTTAGGTGAAATTAGTCGTTTATGTACCAGAGCAACAGCCCAAAAGTCATTAGCATATAACTCTTACCTAAAATCAAAAACTTCTGAATCACTCTCTCAATTTAAAATTGTTAGAAATCATGCAAAAGCTGTATTAAATCTAGCTAAATCAAACTTTCTTCAAAAGCAAGCATCATAACTACTTAACAACCCTAATGACAATAGAATATTCTGGTCAACTCTTAATTCTTTCAACAATATCTTTAACAAGTCATCTTCCATTCCCCCACTAAAATCTTCAGTCGGCAACATTATAAATGACCCGCGTGGGAAAGCGGATATTTTTGTCAGTACATTTGCCAGAAATTCCACTGTAGAGGATTCCAGCCAGAATGTTCCAGTACTAGAATTTGACTCTCCCGAAATTGCCCCTCGTAAAATACAGACAAGATACGTAAAGTCCATCCTAGATAATTTACCTACCAACATAGCTGGAATGGATGGAATTCCACCAATTATTTTGAAAAGTGTTCCCCTGAACTTGCCTCTGTTCTAGCTAAATTATTCAGACTATGCATACGTACTTCTTTATTCCCAAATTCATGGAAAGAAGCCAATATCCACCCAATTCCGAGGAAAGGAAGTTCCTCTGACCCCTCTGATTACAGACCAATAGCTGTCACATCTTCTCTTGGTAAGGTATTTGAAACTTTAATTAATAAGCATATTGTTAAACATCTTGAATCTAACATCTTAATTAGCGATAGACAATATGGTTCTCGCCACGAAAGATCCACCATTGACATACTCAATCTCCTAACTCATACCATCCATCAATCAATTGACCTACATGGAGAACTCACGCAGTAGCCCTTGATATTTCTAAAGCTTTCGACAGAGTATGGCACCGTTCCCTGCTGTCCAAACTCCCTTGCTATGGACTAACGTCGTTTGTTCCTTTGATTTCTTCATATCTTAGTGACAGGAAAATAAGAGTAAAAGCAGATTATGTATATTCCAATTTCCACTCAATTAACGCCGGCGTGCTGCAGGAATCAGTTTTGGCGCCAACCCTATTATTGGTTCATAATAATGATCTCTTAACTGTCACCCACAATCCCATCCACTCATATGCAGATGACTCAACACTACATAAGTGTTCCCCTCAGACACCCATTTACAAAGTCTAACATCTCTACCTCTCAACTCAGTACAGCCATCTCCATAAATCAAGACCTATTTACGATCAGTGGATGGGGACAAAACAACTTTGTCTCATTTAATGCTAGTAAAACCAAATATATACAATTTACTAATAGACAGAGATTGCAAGATTCGTACATTATCTTCAGTGCTACTAATATTCCCATCTCCAAAAGTATTGAAATTCTCGGCGTCTCACCTTAACAATGCCCTCAGCTGGACCTCTCAACTTAGATCACTTGCTAAAACCGCCTCAAAGAAACTTCGATTATTTTACAGAGTCCGTAACTTCTTCACTGACGAGCAGTTAGCTGTAATTTATAAGAGTCATGTGCGCTCTCAACTTGAATATTGCTCACCCTTGTGGAATGGATGTGGAGAGGTTGCATTAAGAAAACAAGATAAAATTCAGAACAAAGCTGTAAGAATTATTAACAACCCTGTCATTACAAATAAACTACCTCCCCTGCAAGTAAGAAGCAATGTTGCCTCCCTTGCATTATTTTACAGATATTGTTATGGCAAATGCTTAGATGAAGTTGCGTCCATGGTGCCGCCTCTCCATGCCTTCCCTCGTGCTACACGGGCATCTGGTAGCGCTCATGACTGGAATGTCACTCAGCCATATTGCAGATCTTCTGCCTATCAGAATTCTTTCATTCCCCGAACTGCATCTCTCTGGAACTCGCCTCCCCAGAGTTGTTTCCCTCCAAACTTCAACCCACAACTGTTCAAGTCTAACTGTTACAGATATTTTGTGAACAGAGGACACCAGTAATCTGATGTATGGATTATTTTTTTTTATTCATTTGTTTTTCCTTCCTCCGGTCTGTTATTTGAAAAAAAGAAAGAAATGTGTATGTATGTATAGTATGTGTGTGTGTGTGTGTGTGTGTGTGTGTGTGTGTGTGTGTGTGTGTGTGTGTGTGTGTAAGTAAAATTATTCGTTTACGTGTATGCATGTATGTATGTATGTGTGTGTGTGTGTGTGTGTGTGTGTGTGTGTGTGTGTGTGTGTGTGTGTGTGTGTGTAAGTAAAATTAGTCGTTTACGTGTATGTATGTATGCATGTATGTATGTGTGTGTGTGTGTGTGTGTGTGTGTGTGTGTGTGTGTGTGTGTGTGTGTGTGAGTCTGTAAGCAAAATTAGTCGTTTATGTGTATGTATGTGTGTGTGTGTGTGTGTGTGTGTGTGTGTGTGTGTGTGTGTGTGTGTGTGTGTAGGTAAAATTAGTCGTTTATGTTTATGTTTGTGTGTGTGTGTGTGTGTGTGTGTGTGTGTGTGTAGGTAAAATTAGTTGTTTATGTGTATGTATGTAAGTATGTGTTTGTGCGTGTGTGTGTGTGTGTGTGTGTGTGTGTGTGTGTGTGTGTGTGTGTGTGTGTGTGTGTGTGTGTGTGGTGTGTGTATGTGTGTGTGTGTGTGTGTGTGTGTGTGTGTGTGTAAGTAAAATTAGTCGATTATTTGTATGTACGTATGTAAGTATTTGTGTGTGTGTGTGTGTGTGTGTGTGTGTGTGTGTGTGTGTGTGTGTGTGTGTGTGTGTGTGTGTAAACAAAAATACAGTCATGCTTCTTCCACTCACTATTGCATGACACATGGAGCCGTATTCTACCTGTAGGTGATATTCTAGGCTACGTAACACCCTTTCATTAGCGATTTTTTATTGTCATAGGACCTTGGTATTCTCTTTAATATTATTTTTATATTTTCAATACCTATAAAGTATCCCTCAATATCGTACATGAGGATTAAAAAGGTGTAAGGTAGACTAAATCGCTGAGGAAGAGGAGTTACAACACATCCATAAGGTCACTAGGAATGCGACACTTGCACCTTCACTACGATGATTTTTTTGTCTTAAGATCTTAGGCGATTATGTACACTTAGGAGAGAATATTTACCATCTGGATTTCACGTGACATTTGATTCGATTTATTTTTTTCTCCTTCAAGACGATTCTTTATTTTTATTTTTATTGTCATTCCCCTCGTACTGAAGGGGTCGTCCAAGACTGAATCTAGTCTCTCAAATTCGTAAAAAAATAAGCTGAATAAAAGCCAGGAGAGGATAAGGATACGATGAAAGTGACGTGCCCTATTTTAGTGAATGAAAGTGGACAGGTTAGATGCGGCCTTCATTATCACTTTCATTATCACTTTCATTATCACTTTCATTATCACTTTTTATATCACTTTCATTATCACTTTTTATATCACTTTCATTATCACTTTTTATATCACTTTCATTATCGCTTTTTATATCACTTGACTTCCATTATCACTCTGGTCATTCTCACTATCATTTTCATTATTACATTCATTATCACTGTCATTATCACTTTAAATATCACTTCATTATCAATTTCATTATCACTGTAGTTACTTTCCATCTATCTATTGCCAGACGCCTAATCCCGTAAAGGGTGGCCACAAACAAATCGCCTCCATGTCGCTCTGTCCTCCGCCATTTCACTGCCCTGCTCCCAGCTCACACCCCCTCTCTCATATACTTTCATGATCACTGTTTATCACTTTCATTACCACTTTCAGTACTGGAGGCTAAACAAGAAAGAACACAGAATATACAGCATCCTCTCCCTACCCTTGACCCAAGAGCCACACATTTGACTTTTCCCTGTGACCTTGATCTTCGACTTGTAAGAAAAATTAATTACTTCAACCTATCCTGACCCTCAATCCTTCCACTAAATCAGGTCTAAGTACACACACACACACACACACACACACACACACACACACACACACACACACGATGAAAATAAACCCGGGCCGCCTCTCTAGTAGCCAACTCCCTCCCATTCAGTTTTAATATCTTACAGTGCGTCCTTCTTTCATTTTTTTTTTCTTTCCTCCCGATATATTTTTATTTATAACCATATCTATATTTTTACCCATATTTATTTAACCACATTTTTTATTATTTATTTATTTATTCATTTATTATTATTATTATTATTATTATTATTATTATTATTATTACAAGTGTTCCTGAGCCCTTCGGACCCCTCGCACTTGCTCCTGCAGCGGGCTCTCGTTCTGCACGCTTGCTTTCTCGTCTCGTTTCCTCGTGTTTCTCACTCGTTTCCTTGTGCTTTGCGTGCGTTGCCATCAGTTCAGGTACTCCGAGTCACGTTTATGTGCTGTTCTAGTCTAACTTTATCACTTGATTTTTTGCAGCTAACCAATTGATCGTGTTATCTGCAGCTTCGGGAATGGAACCCAAGTTGTCCGAAATACACACACAGACACACGGCTACTGCTACAGTATATTTGAGTTGTAGTTATGGGCAAACAATTCTACCGAGATCCTATGCCGGGCGTCGGGAGCGCCTTTTTTTGGTGAAAATGTGATTGCTCATTAAATATAGTAAAAGTTTTTCAGTCGTGATGGGACCAAGTTTTTTCACATCAGCAAAGTTTTTGCGATTTTTTTTTTTTGTTTTTTTTTTGCCAATTTTGGAGCGATTTGAATGTGTAGTTTCGGCTGCCCAATACACACACACACACACACACACACACACACACACACACACACACACATACACCCACCCACCCACCCACCCACACCCACACCCACACCCACACACACACACACACACACACACACACACACACACACACACACACACACACACACACACATTATCGAAGTAAAAGCGTCAACACCTTTACATCTACCTGACTTTGAGTAAAAAAGGAAAAAGAAAAAACTCTTTACTGATGTTACTGTCACGAATCAAATTCGCGACATTTCCGTTTTGTGAGAAGCCACGAACTATTAGTGGAAAACTCACTGTGTATCGCTCAGTTAACCGTTTCTCTCTCCAAGTCGGGGTATACTTTTCAAAACATTCGTCACTGTTCAAAAGTGACTAATTTAATGCACGTCACTAAGTGCGCTACTGAGCGATACTATTGTTTCTTTATTGTTCGCCCCTGCTTGCCTCAACCGTTAGCCACGCCTTCTTCCGGTGGCTTGTGCGTCCTGCCCATACAATGTATTTTGAATTCAGTCCAGTGTTTGTTGTGACGGAGAGAGGTCCTGTGCTCCAGAAGTGCGAGAGAAGAGGTCGCTAGCACCCAGACTCCACTGAGTATAGTTTCTCCAAACTCCCACCCCCTTGGTGATACACAGCATTCATCGACGTATTTCCTTTTGTATTTGCCTAGACGTAAGAGTTTAATTAAGGTGTTTTTCCTAAGCGTAAGTATTTAGCTTTTGCGTGAGTGAGTGAGTGCGGTCTCATTAATTTGATTTTGAAGTGTAACGTTAAATTTATTTTTGTAATCAATAAATTTAACAGTTCTTTTCCTTGAGCTTAATGTAAAGTAAAATCTTGTTTCATTTCTCCAAATTAAGCTTATTTTACGTATAGCTCCTAGCTTGCATAAACGTTTTGCTATTCATAACTGGTACTTAGACCAGTCTTGTTGTATTAACTTAAAATCCGTTGTGCCACCTAGGAGTTAATCACCGGCAAGAACCTGATGTTAGTATTAGTTATTTATTGTCAGGGGTGAAGTAACTTTCTCCAGAGGCTAACAGTACTAATTCAGCATTTGTGAGTAATTAGTCTCTGCTGTGTACTGTTGAGAAAGTTTATAAATTCTCGTTCTTAGAGAATCGTTGCTCGATTTAGCAAGACAATCATTGTCCCTGCTCTTTAATATTATTGAATATTATTATCAGTTAAATAATACATAGCAGATATTTTAAAAACACCTTGATATTTTAAAAACCCCGTGACAGTTACCTTAAACTTATCTACACGTAACCCAGTGGACTCAAGGCTGAAGTTATCCCCCCCCCCCTCCTGCAGTCCACCACCCACCATCCTCCTTTTTTTGGGGAGGGGCGTGGATAGGGAGGAGGTCGAGGGGCGTTTGTATAGCCGGGCAGTGGAGACTCCTTGTTACATCAGTGCCACCACATGAAGGAGTCCCACTCCAGTACTTATATGTTACAGTAGAGCTTGATTTCCTCCTTCCTTCCTTCCTTTCATCCTTCCTAACTTCCTTCCGTTCTTCCCTCCTTCCTTGCTTCCTTCCTTCCGTTCTTCCCTCCTTCTTTCCTTCCTTTCATCCTTCCTAACTTCCTTCCGTTCTTCCCTCCTTCCTTCCTTCCTTTCATCCTTCCTAACTTCCTTCCGTTCTTCCCTCCTTCCTTCCTTCCTTTCATCCTTCCTAACTTCCTTCCGTTCTTCCCTCCTTCCTTCCTTCCTTTCATCCTTCCTAACTTCATTTCGTTCTTCCCTCCTTCCTTCCTTCCTTTCATCCTTCCTAACTTCCTTCCGTTCTTCCCTCCTTCCTTCCTTCCTTTCATCCTTCCTAACTTCCTTCCGTTCTTCCCTCCTTCCTTCCTTCCTTTCATCCTTCCTAACTTCCTTCCGTTCTTCCCTCCTTCCTTCCTTCCTTTCATCCTACCTAACTTCCTTCCGTTCTTCCCTCCTTCCTTCCTTCCTTTCATCCTTCCTAACCCTTCTGTTCTTCCCTCCTTCCTTCCTTCCTTCTTTTCATCCTTGCTAACTTCCTTCCGTTCTTCCCTCCTTCCTTCCTTCTTTTCATCCTTCCTCTCTTTCTTTAAATCTTCCTGTCCTTCTTTCTTTTCTCTTTTTTGGTCTCGATTGTGTTTTAAGGGAGAGGGAGGGGTAGACCGAGGATGAGGTGGAGGGATGGAGTTGAGAGGTATTTGAGGGCGGGGGGGGTGAGTTGGGGAGAGGGTAGTCAAATGGTGGGTGACAGAGCGACTTGGAGGAGTTTTGTCTGCCGCCACGCTTTGCGGGATTAGGGCGTCTGGCTATATATATATATATATATATATATATATATATATATATATATATATATATATATATATATATATATATGTATATATATATATATATATATATATATATATATATATATATATATATATATATATATATATATAATCCATGCAATTAGTACTGCACTTCGGGAAAGCTATAATAACCAAAATTTTCTGTGAATTGCTGTGGACCTGACAGCAAATGGTTGGCTAACGTCAAAAAAATGGATATGTAAAGAAAATGGATATATGGTGAAGAAAACGGATATATAGCAAAGAAATGGATATATGACGAGGAAAGTGGATACACAGAGAAAGAAATGGCTATATATGAGAAAGAAAGTGGATATATAGCGAAGAAAATGGCTATATGGGGAAAAAATTGATATCCAGCAAAGATATTGGATACATTGCGAAGAAAATGGATATATAACAAAGAAAAGGGATATATAACGAAAAAAATGGATACATAACGAAGAAAATGGATGTATAGCGAAGAAAATGGATATATAACGAAGAAAATGGATATATAACGAAGAAAATGGATAAATAGCGAAGAAAATTGATATATAGCGAAGAATATGGATATACTGTATAGCGAAGAAAATGGATATATAACGAAGATAACGGATATATAACGAAGAAAATAGATATATAACGAAGAAAATGGATATCTAGCGAAGACTTTCTATACAGTGTTGCCTCTTCCACTACCCCAGCGTTGCATGATACATAATGGTTGGCTCTGTACCTGCATGATACATTATATTACACCTCATGACGATATGTGAACGAATAAGGCAACACATAAGTAACACACACACACACACACACACACACACACACACACACACACACACACTACCCTGCTAAAAGGTAACCTAATGTTTTCTTTATAAATTACCTGCTTTATGACAATGACTACACCTGCAGGACACAGATTTCTATACTTTTTTGGCGATGAGGAACCGACCAGTTAAGAACAGGAAGTATTAAAGAGGACAGGGGTTGTGATGATGATGATGATGATATATAAACCATGACGATATCAACCCATACTTCACAGCCAACAGTCTCTCTCTCTCTCTCTTTCTCTCTCTCTCTCTCTCTCTCTCTCTCTCTCACACACACACATACACACACACACACACACACACACACACACACACACACACACTCACACACAAAGGGTCCAACATTTCCAACAAACAACTCTGCCAAATGTGGGCACAATTCTCTCATGATTTAATTCATTTGTGAAAGGCTTCATTACAACCTTATCCAGAGACAAAAATTATCCCAAACTGCATAAAATCCTGTGGCCATGTAAAAAAATAAATAAATAAAAAGAATGAAAGAAAACATAAAACCCGCCACATATCCAGGCTGCTCCACGTACTACTCGACAGTCTTCTCGTGTGTTGCTGGGACGGCTCTGTCAGGGTTAGCAGTGGCTGCCCTGCATCTTTATCGCCCGCCTTTACCAAGGCTAAGCGATAAAGTTTTTGTCGGCCGTTGTGTGTGTGTGTGTGTGTGTGTGTGTGTGTGTGTGTGTGTGTGTTCCGGTTATATCTCATGAACGGCTTGAGCTATCAACATGAAACCCTCAGGGTATTAAGATATGCCCAAAACCTTCCCCCCCTCGGGGGGGGGGATGCCTCCGGCCTCCGACCCCCCTAGGGAGGGGTGTAGTTATCCGGCTCCTTCCCGGGGGATGGCCCGAACCCTGGCCTCCCCCGGGGGGGTGCTCCGCCCCCAGCCCTACCGGGGGTCGACCTTCCCAGCCTCCCGAGGGTGGCACCTCCCCCGGGGGGCTCCGCCCCACTGCTTCCGCCCCTGCCGGGCCCAGGCCCACCAGGGGGGGGGCTCTTGACCACCCCGATGGGGACGCCGCCCCCTAGGCCCCCCAGGGGGCTCCGCCCCCTGGTCCTTCCCTGGGGGTCCCAGCCCCCTCGCTTTCCCCCGGGGGGTCTTATAACTTGGTTAAAAGTATATTTTGGCGGGCGATTAGCATTCGGCTCCCAAGTGCTTTTCTTTCATTTTGTATCTAATTCCCTTAACTTTCTTCTTACCATGTAGAGCTTTTGTGTGTGTGTGTGTGTGTGTGTGTGTGTGTGTGTGTGTGTGTGTGTGTGTGTGTGTGTGTGCTTTGTAAAGCCCTCTTTGTGTGTGTGTGTGTGTGTGTGTGTGTGTGTGTGTGTGTGAGCTTTATAGAGCCCTCTTTGAGTGTGTGTGTGTGTGTGTGTGTGTGTGTGTGTGTGTGTGTGTGCTTTATAGAGCCCTCTTTGAGTGTGTGTGTGTGTGTGTGTGTGTGTGTGTGCTTTATAGAGCCCTCTTTGAGTGTGTGTGTGTGTGTGTGTGTGTGTGTGTGCGTGTGTGTGTGTGTGTGTGTGTGTGTATGTGTATGTGTGTGTTTACGTCAACTGACTGTATGGTCGACTACAAACTGAGGCAACCAAGTTGTCTTCTCTGCCCACAACAGCAGACAGAGCCGTGGCCGCGTCACACAAGACTGGGCAACACAATTTAGGAACTGTGCTGCATATAACTATTAATATCTTGACTCCGAGTGACGTTATCTTTAGCTTATTGATGCTGACGCACGATTTGATTAAGTTGGGTGAAGTGTCGTGCAGTAAAGGCATTAATTAGACGTTTTTCGGGTTTCTTTAACTTCTTTTGCCAATACATACGCTCTTCAAAATTTTTGTTTTATTTTAATTAACTTTTTAGCATTTCGACATATATTTCCTACCATTCTTTTTAGCTTTTAAAAGTTGATGAGCTAGTTTCTTCACTGAAAGATAATTCACATTCCCATATTCTCGTCGGGTAAGGAGGCTCCCGAGCACATCTGCCTTAGCGATTTATTTTTGTATATGGCTGGTTAATATCCTTTTGTAGGTCATTTATGCAGAGTACGGCGATGCTTGGAGGATTAATATAACACAGGATAGGACAGTAAAGTTTGATAAACAAAATAAATAGCTTAAGAAAGGGAGATAAAGAAAGAGATTCCTTAGTAACGACAATGTGGGCCACAGAATTGGATATGGTTACAATTTTCTCTGTAACAGCCTCAAAAAACCGTCATTGATGTGGTAAAGTGAGGGAAGGGAGGAAAGGAAGGGAGACAGGGAGGAAAGGTAGGGAGGCAGGTGGGGGATTAGGGAGGAAAGGACGGGGGCAGGAGGGGGAATACGGTGGAGAGGAAAGTAGGTAGGAGGGGGGAATAGGAAGGCAAATGGGTAAGGGATGAGTGAGTTGGGTGAAGGATGGAGTGAAGAGGAGAAGGATACAAGGGAGAAAGAAGGGAGAAGAAAGAAAGAAGAGAAGCATGTGGGTGAGAAGGAGGAACGGATGGGAGGGAGGGAGGGAAGGGAGAGAGATGGCTGGGGTAAGAGGAAAGCAGAGGAGAAAAAGGGGGAGGGGAGGGGGAGGGGAGGGGATGGGAGGGGAGGGGAGGTGTGAGATCAGGTCATCAATACCAAAAACGACCTGGGGGAGGGGGAGGGAGAGGGGGAGGGGAGGGAGAGGGGGAGGGCGAGGGGGAATTGAGGTGGCAAGAATAATATGGTGGGGGAGAGAAAGGTAGACGGGAACTGAACGCAAGGCTAGGCAAGGAAAGGCATTGAAAAAGAAGGGAAGGGAAGGGAAGGAAAGGCAAGGCTAGGGAAGGGAAGGGAAGGGAAGGAAAGGAAAGGCAAGGCTAGGGAAGGGAAGGGAAGGGAAGGAAAGGCAAGGCTAGGGAAGGGGAGGGAAGGGAAGGGAAGGGAAGGGAAGGAAAGGCAAGGCTAGGGAAGGGAAGGGAAGGGAAGGGAAGGGAAGGGGAGGGAAGGCTAGGGAAGGGGAGGGAAGGGAAGGGAAGGAAAGGCAAGGCTAGGGAAGGGGAGGGAAGGAAAGGCAAGGCTAGGGAAGGGAAGGGAAGGGAAGGGAAAGGGAAGGAAAAAAAGGGAAGAGAAACAAAAGATAAAGTGGTGGGGGAGAGAAGACAATAATATTAATGAGGAGAGGGGGCGTGAAGGAGAAGAGACAGGGAAGAGAAGAAGGAAAAAAGAAAAAAGGATGGTGAGAAGGAGGGGAAGGAGAAGGATGGAGGAGAGAAGGAAGGGCAATGGACGAACGAGAGATGGAGAGGGAGAGAGCGAGGGAGAGCGAGGAAGAGGAGGAGGGAAAGAGAGGGAAGAATGGCGAGGGGAAGGGAGAGAGGTGGAGGGGAGGATAAAAAAGCATGAGGGGAAAGGATGTGAGGGGAGAAGGTAAAGAGGGGAGAAAGATGACAGAAGGAGAGGACGGAGGAGTGGGAGGAAGGAGTGAAAAGGGGGAAAAGGATGAGAGGAGAAGAAACATAACACAGAGACACAGGGAGGAAGAAGGTAAGGAAGGGGAGGGGAAGAGGAAGGAGGAAGGAGAGGAAAGTAAAGGGAGAAAGAGAGGTAATAAAGAATGATGAGAAAAAATGATGAGGGAGGAGGAAAACGATATAAAGAAGAGAGAAGGGGAAACAGAGGTGAGGAAGGACAAGAAGGATGGGGAAGGAAGGGGGGGGGGGTGTAGTACAAGAGAGTACAAAGGAAAGCAAACAGCGACAGACCTGTATGTCCTTTCTTGGCTGTTTAATAAATGGAAGGTTATCACTAAGAAAACTGTTCTGTCAACTAAAGACGAGGATTGAAACGGGGAAACGGGAAGGAATAAGACAACAAAGGAAGAAGAGAAAATAAAGGGTGTGAAAGGAAAGGGGAGCGAAGGGGATGGATAGAGACGTGGGGAGGGAGGAAAGAGAGAAAGGAAGAAGAGGAGAATGTGGGGAGGGGAAGGAGGAGAGAGAGCCAGGGGAGGGAGAGGGGAAGGAGAAACCAGAGGTGAGGAGGAGGAGATGGACATGGAAAAGTTAGAGACAGGGAAAGACAGGGAAGGAACAGAGAGCGAAGGAGGAAAGAATGGCGAAAAAGAGGGGAAAGGGAGAGTGAGGGAAGGAAGAGAGGGGGAGGGATATAAGAAGCGGAAAGAAGAGGAAGGGAAAAGAGGAGGAGACGAGAAGAAGAAAGAAGAAAGAAGAAGGAATTGGAGAGGAGAGGAGGAAGGGAGGAGAGGGGGAGAGCGGAGGGGGAGAGAAGGTAATGAAAGAGGGGGGGAGGAAGGAAGGAGAGGAGGGGAGGGAGGGAGGGGAGGGAAGGAGAAAGAAGGAAGAGGGAGAGACGGGAGGGACGGGGGGAGGGAAGGTGTAGGATCAGATCATCAATACCTTCAATGACCAAAGGGGAGGAGGAAGAGAGAGAGAGAGAGAGAGAGAGAGAGAGAGAGAGAAGGCAGTTGGAAGAGGGAGGGATGGAGGGGAGGAGAAAGACTTAGGGGGGAAGTGGGAGGGAAGGAGAGTAAAAAATGGGGAGAGAGGTGGAGAGAAGGGGGAATGAAAGGGAAAGGTAGAGGAAGAGTGAAGGAAGAATGACTGTAGGAAGAGAAGAAAGGATGAGAGGCGAGGGGGAGAGGGAAGGAGGGAGGGTGAGGGAAGGGAAAAGAGGAAGGGGGTAGGGAGAGTAGGAAGGTGGAGAGAAAGGAGGAGTAAGGGTAAAGGAGTAGGAGGGGGGTGGGGGGTGGGGGGAATCCAAAAGAATCCAAAAACTGCCAGACATCGCCTCTTGTGAAACCGATGGGGGGGAGGGGGGGAAAGAACTGGTGAAGGAAAGAAGGAAGAAGGAAAGAATGAAGAAAGCAGAGGTGAGCCTGGAAGGGAAGGAAGGTTAGCAGGTAGGTTGGTAGGTATATGTATGTATGTATGTATGTATGTATGTATGTATGTACAGTACGTATGTATGTATGTATGTATGTATGTACACAATAAAGGAGGCAGAGGTGAGCCTGGAAGGGAAGGAAGGTCAGCAGGTAGGTCGGTAGGCATATGTATGTATGTATGTATGTATGTATGTATGTACAGTATGTATGTATGTATGTACAGTATGTATGTATGTATGTACAGTATGTATGTATGTATGTATGTATGTACACAATAAAGGAGGCAGAGGTCAGACTGGAAGGGAAGGAAGGTCAGCAGGCAGGTCGGTAGGGTGATAAAATGGTACAGTATGCATGTATGAATGTATGTACAGCGTACGTATGTATGTATATGTATGTATGTATGTACAGCGTACGTATGTATGTATATGTATGTATGTATGTATGTATGTACGTATGTATGTATATGTATGTATGTATGTACAGAACGTCCTTCTAATTCATCCTTTCTTTGTCATGTTATCATTTTACCCTTCCTATCTGACAGGCTTAACTGATGTCAGTAGAAGCAAGGAACAAAAGTAACCATCTCTCTCTCTCTCTCTCTCTCTCTCTCTCTCTCACACACACACACACACACACACACACACACACACACACACACACACACACAAGGACCATCAAGTCTGTTTTGGCTTGTTGTCTCTTATACTCCTTTACCTGCTTCCCTCTGTCACTCCCCCCTTCCCCCTGTCCCCTCACCTTCCCTCTTTCCTCTTCCTTCCTCCTTCCGTCTCTTCCCTCCGTCTTCTGTTCCTTAACTTTTCCCTCCCCTTCCTCCTCCTCCTTCGTTCCTCTCCCCTCCTCCCTCCCTTCCTCCTCTCCCCACCCTGCCGTGGTCAGTACATACAGTCTATATTGCTGTATTTTTAACACTGCTGCCTTTAACTGCTGCCCCTTGCTTGTAACTGCAGGGAGAGAGAGAGAGAGAGAGAGAGAGAGAGAGAGAGAGAGAGAGAGAGAGAGGTGGGGGGAGAGAGAGAAGGGGGGGAAGAAGGAAGGGAGAGGAAATAAAGTAGAATTACCTTAAGCAGAACGAAAGAGCTGAGTGAAGGTGAAGGGGATGAGGAAGGAGCACAAAGGAGTTTCAGAAGGAAGGAAGGAAGGACGGCAGGAAGAGAGGAAGGAAGGAAGGACGGAAGGAAGAGAGGAAGGAAGGAAGGAAGGAAGGACGGAAGGAAGAGAGGAAGGAAGGAAGGAAGGAAGGAGGGGACGGAAAGAGGCTATTAGAAGGAAGAAGAGGAGAGAAGGAGGGAAAGAAGACGGAGGGTTAGAGGAAAGTAGTAAAAGAGTATTAGCAGGGAGGGAGAGAGAGAGGGACGGAGGGAGGGAGGGAGGGAGAAAAGTAAGGGAGGAAGAAACAAGGATAAAGGAAAAGAAGGGAGAGGAAGTTAGAGGATACGGAGAGAAGGAGGGAGGGAGGGTAGGGAAGGGAAAGGGAGGAAAAGGAGGAGGGGAGAAGAAAAAGACGAAAATAGTATAGTGGAATTGAGAGAGAGAGAGAGAGAGAGAGAGAGAGTCATAAAGCCAGTGTAGTTTAGTGTAGTGCGGTATTGTGGTGGTCATGAATACTCGTATATACACTGTGTTGATGATGCTAGTGTCTGCCGGTATGTGTGTGTGTGTGTGTGTGTGTGTGTGTGTGTACGTTTTCATTCCTTTCCCCCTCTCTCTCTCTCTCTCTCTCTCTCTCTCTCTCTCTCTCTCTCTCAGTCTAAGGACACTGGCGGTGGCTCAGTCGGTAGAGAGGAGGTCTGCAGTCCTAACGGACCCAGGTTCAAATCCCCACTGCGGCAGGGAACAGTTTAAGGATTTGAATTTCGTAAAAATCAGGCTTTACTGATCTACCAGAAGACCCGCCGACATGTAAAAATACCCCCGCTAATACCAATACACCAGTCCTGTATGAGACAGCCCTAGCATGTATTCAATATGGACGGTGGGTGTTAGCGCCGAAGTGGTGACATGTGGAGGTGTATGATGTGTAGGACTACTGGGCCTTGGGAGCAGGCTGTGAAGCCTATGCCCAGAGGCGAGCACATAAAAAAAAAAAAACTACCTTTCTCCACCTCCTCTTCAGCTTGTCTGTCTGTCTGTCTGTCTGTCTGTCAGTCAGTCCATCAGTCAGTCAGTCAATCTGTCTATCTGTCTATCTGTCTGTCCGACTGTCTGTCTATCTGTGAGTTCTAAGTTACATTTAAATTTGTGGTTTTGTAAAGAGTGTCTGTACATACTAGAGAGAGAGAGAGAGAGAGAGAGAGAGAGAGTCATTAAGGGCAGACACACGGACAGACGGAAGGAGACGCTGAGATAAAAGGTACATACTAGAGAGAGAGAGAGAGAGAGAGAGAGAGAGAGAGAGAGAGTCATTAAGGACAGACACACGGACAGACGGAAGGAGACGCTGAGATAAAAGGTACATACTAGAGAGAGAGAGAGAGAGAGAGAGAGAGAGAGTCATTAAGGGCAGACACACGGACAGACGGAAGGAGACGCTGAGATAAAAGGTGAGACGAGAAAGAGCAGATAATATAAAGGAAATGTTTAATCTGATATAAATGTTGCAAAATAAGGAATAGATAAATAGGTAGATCAAAGACAGATAGATAGATGGATAGATAGGTAGGTATGATGGTAGGCAGGTAGGTTGGTAGGTAGGTAGACAGGAAAGTACTGAAACGTGATGATGATTAATAATAATAACAATAATAATAATAATAATAATAATAATTATAATAATAATAACAATAATAATAATAATAATAATAATAATAATAATAATAATAATCCATCAAAGTACACCTCAATAACCAAGCCTATCAATGAACAGTATATTTACACTATATTGTCAAGATCAAATCCCGAAATTCCGAGGCTGGCTGAAAACACTATCTATCTGTCTATCTATATATCTATCAATCAATAGCCAGACCCCTAAATCCGGTAAGGCCATAGACAAATCGCTTCCAAAAGCTCCCTGACCTCTCATTTGGCTGCCTTCCCTCCAACACACATACAATTGGTGAAATAACTGACTGACCATTTAATTATTACACAAAGTCTGGTTAAAATAGGATAAAAACAGTTCTCTCTCTCTCTCTCTCTCTCTCTCTCTCTCTCTCTCTCTCTCTCTCTCTCTCTCACACACACACAACACACACACACACACACACACACACATATTCAGGCCAATCCAGGGTACCTGTTGCAATAATATCACCAAGAATTCCTTATAGATCACCAAACACACACACACACACACACACACACACACACACACACACACACATGTAGGCCAATCCAGGGTGCCTGTTGCAATAATATCACCAAGAATCCCTTATAGATCACCAAACACACACACACACACACACACACACACACACACACACACACACACACACACACACGTAGGCCAATCCAGGGTGTCTGTTTAAATCATATCACCAAGAATCCCTTACAGATCACCAAACACACACACACACACACACACACACACACACACACACACACACACACACACACACACACACACACATGTAGGCCAATCCAGGGTGCCTGTTGCAATAATATCACCAAGAATCCCTTATAGATCACCAAACACACACACACACACACACACACACACACAGACATGTAGGCCAATCCAGGGTGTCTGTTTAAATCATATCACCAAGAATCCCTTACAGATCACCAAACACACACACAACACACACACACACACACACACACACACACACACACACACACACACATGTAGGCCAATCCAGGGTGCCTATAATATCACCAAGACTTCCTTATTGATCACCAAACCTGTAATTATATCAGCAGGTAAACGTGTCTAATGATCCACACTCAGCGCCTACCAAGTCCAGGCGGGTGTGTGGAGTCAGATCAGGCACACAGCTACACCAGTAGCAATCTGGGTGCCAATAATTTCAGTTCTTGGCTTGGGATTTTTAACACTTCTTACTAGTGTATTTCTGCATATGGTGCTTTAATATCCTCTAGTATGATATTTGTATCTTATTGGTGGGGCCGCTCACCATCCACTCACTCAATGTAGTGCTGCTCTCGTGTGCCTGCCCTGTCCTCTCTTCCTTCTTTCCATCCTTCGTCTTCTTTCTTTCCTTCATTCCTTCCTTCTCCTTCTGTCTATGGGTGACTCTACACTGATTGACAAGCCAAATGGTTTCATGTACACCAGGAAACCATTTGCTACGCTGGGTGGTAATCATATAAGCAAATTATGGCACCTGATGGTTTAGTGGGTAATTAAGGTGCTCCAGTCTGATTGAGCCGGTGTAGGTTTATATCCAAGGGGTGGTTGGAGTTTATTGATCATGTAAAGCCACTCAGGGATGAGTGAGGCTTGTCATTCTCGGTTTAAATGTTAGGACCAACTTGCCTAGCCCCGGGCTTCTACGCTCCTCATCGGACAACGCAGGATTATATGATAATGATGTTATTTGTGCAATCTATATCGCCACTGATAAGATATCAATGACATATGTCAATAATGAGGTGTACTCTTCAAAACACACCCACAAGAACGAGTTGTTACAAATCCTCCTTATTCGACGACAACCCAGGCCTCAGAGTTGCCCATTCTAGTAACAAACATGGCCACATTGTCATTCACAGAGCGCTAAAATGCCGCCACATCTTAAAAGCTCCTAAAACATACCTTATACAAGTCAGCGGAGGCAAATGGCGTTTGATATTAGGAACAACACACACACACACACACACACACACACACACACACACACACACACACACACACAAGCATTCCCACAACTTTCAAACTTGTTCCAATAATTGTTCCAGTAATGTGTAGGTCACGTCACTACATCCAAATCGACAAATATCACTGAACTTGCTGTAAACGTTACCATGTCCCTGGATACAGATAAGATTCTAGATTCTCACTGGATATATTCAACGATATCAAAATTATCACTAAATGGCCATGACATTATCTATCTATCTATCTACCTATCTACACATATAGATAGATAAACAGTATATATATATATATATATATATATATATATATATATATATATATATATATATATATATATATATATATATATATATATATATATATATATATATATAATCTTAACTCCACACTTGCAGCTTAGTCTAGCCTGGTTGTGTAGAAATGTCAGTGAAGGATATTATGCTGTTTGAATATTTATTAAGATTTTATCCATCTGCCTATCTAAGTATGTCTGTCTGTCTGTTTGTCATGAATCTAACCCAGCGTGATCCCAAAGTCAGGTGTTAAATAAAGGCAGGTTACCACGAATTACAAGTGAAGGAAATCATTATGTTTATTGAGCTTTTAATAAAAGTCTCTTTATGTCCATGTATCATCCTCTTTGTGTGATCAACCTACCGTTGTATACCCGGTATATAGATAAATACATAGATAAGTTGATGGACTGATTGATTGATATATAAGTAAATAGACAGACATGGTAGGTTTTTGTATATAACGTAGGCTGTACATTTCTGTGAACCATTTATGAATACCCTAACCTGACTGAGTACAAGTGTTAGGCCTATGCATTCATTTTATTCATGATGTTCATCTCTTTCTCTCTCTCTCTCTCTCTCTCTGCGTTGTATATTATATTCACGGTGTTACAAGACAATTTTGCTTAACCTGGGGGAGTGAGATGGTGGAGGGGGGCGCCTTCACGCGGTGACACTGTTATAGTCCAGCGGTTATGTAAACATCCCTCGACTCCCTCCCTAAGCCATCCTGGAAGAAAAAAATATATATGGTGGAGTGCCGGAGAGGAGCCACTTCAGCCTGCAGTCCACGGGGTTCAGGAGCCTGGGAGAGTGAAGGGCTGGGAACAATATTGCTATAGTGTGTTTATCATGAAATCCATAGTCAGACTGGTGGGTGGATTGGACTAGTAACCAAGGAGATTTAATCCTGCTTCATAATGCTTAACAGTGTATGTCACATATTTACACACATTTCCACAAAACAGCGATTGGCTTTATTGTGGTGTTTGAGATTCTGGTTTGGATTGATGTAAAAATGTCTATGCATATGTCTGTCTGTCAGTATGTGTCTGTCTAACTACATGACTGTCTGTCTGTTGGCCCATCTATCTATCTGTCTATCTATCAGTCTATCTACAGTATCTTTCTATTTATCTGTCTGTTTGTCTGCTCTCCACTTGCCTATCTGTCTGTCTATCTACTGTACTGTCTATCAATATGTCTGCCTGTCTGTTTATATATGGCTATCTATCTGTTCGTCTATTTGTCTATCTGTCTGTCTATCTACTGTACTGTCTATCAGTATGTCTGCCTGTCTGTTTATATATGGCTATCTATCTGTTCGTCTATTTGTCTATCTATCTGTCTATCTACAGTATACTTGCCGGTCTTCATGAGACAATCGATGATCTATACAGGTATTTTTAAAGCATCTATTTACATTAATCTGTGTCTCAGTCTATCAGCATTCCTTAATCACAAAAGTAAGGGTGAGAGAGAGAGAGAGAGAGAGAGAGAGAGAGAGAGAGAGAGAGGGGGGGGGGAAGAAAAGACTTGAAGTGAAATGCAAATGGAGTGCAGATGGAAAAACGATGAGGATGAGGGGGGGAAGGAGATGAGAAGGAGGAGGAGGAGACCGGGATGGAAGAAGATAGACAAAAAGAGGGAAGAGAGAAGAGAAGAAAAGGAAACAGATGAATGGAAAAAGGAGAAGCCTAGTGGTTCCAGGTGCTGCAAGCCTTGCCCAGCAGCAGTTATTTTATTGCTGTTAAATACTGACTCGTTTCTGCCATTTAGCGTCAGTGCACAATAAAAGTCTAAGGTAATGGCGCAAATGTTTTCAAGTTACGCCCTCTGAAAATCCGTACTCTTGGGTTTGACCTTTCAAGGTCACTCAGGGTCAAAGGTCATGCTGCCAAATGAAAGCCCATATGAGACTTCCTATATCTTGCTATTAGTAAATATATCTTCAACGAGTTTCGAGTTGTAGTCCCCTGAATATGCGTGACCTTGAGTTTGACCTTTCAAGGTCACTTACATTCAAAGGTCAAGGTTCCAGTTAAACATCTATATGGAATTTCCTGCGTGTTGATAACAGTAAATATCTCAATCTTCAACCAGTTTTGAGTTATAGCCCCCTGTAGACCCGTGACCTTGATTTTGACCTTTCAAGGTCATTCAAGGTCAATGGTCTTGGTGCCAAATGAAAGCCAATATTACGAGTTTCTGTATGCTCCAAAAATAACACATCTATCTTCAACCGTTTTCATGGTACAGCCCTCTGAAAATCCGTGACCTTGATTCTTTGATTGGGACCAATGCCCACATGTCCTGAAAGTTTCACGTAATTTCATTCAGCCGTTTGTCCACAATGTTGCCAACAAACAAAAACAAACAAACAAACAAACAAACTCGACCAAAATTAATACCTCAAGGACTTTCTCCTGGCGAGGTAAAAATGAGAAGAGATGAGAAAATGGGAGAGAAGTGTGAAGAGACGAGGGGAGAAAGACAGACAGACAGACAGACAGACAGACAGACAGAGACAGGGACAGAGTTGAAGAAAATCAGTGAGAGGAAGGGAGTTGATGAGACGAAAATCCTTTGATTCCACCCTGTTCAGAAGAGCTTTATGAGGCTGTGTGTGTGTGTGTGTGTGTGTCTGTGTGTGTGTGTGTGTGTGTGTGTGTGTGTGTGTGTGTTGAGGGAGAGGCAACGCGAGGAAGGCTGGAGGGAGGCAGAGTGAGGCGGGGTTGTTAATTTAGACGTGATTGGGTAAGGCAGGCAGGGTCGAGTCCACTAGCCGACGAGAGAGAGAGAGAGAGAGAGACTGTGGGAAATCCGTTGCCCGTGTTGAGGCTGTGGAAGACGAAGTTACATTACATAACAAGATAAAGTGAGAGAGAGAAAGAGAGAGAGAGAGGGGGGGGTGAATACGTGTAAGAGAGGAAATGGTAAAAGTGAGTGAGTTAGGGCAACTGTGGCACATCCATTGGCAGTGTGCTGGTGGTGGTGACACAACGAGAGAGAGAGAGAGATAATGAAGCTGAGTGAGAGCAAGAGAGAGATAATGAAAGTGAGGGAGTGAGAGACAAACTCAGGCCATTTCAGTTGCCAACTTTTCCAATCAACCACCATCACCCTCACCTTAATGTCCTCGACTCTCTCTCTCTCTCTCTCTCTCTCTCTCTCTCTCTCTCTCTCTCTCTCTCTCTCTCTCTCTCTCTCTCAGCGTCACTAACTGGCTTACAGAGGGTGGGTTCTGCAGATATCAGTGTTTGGTATCTTGGCTTTCTCTACTCCGGCCCATATTGAGTCACTCCTCTACTTAGTGGCTATTGAAGACAGTGAATATTGCTGTTGAGGATATTACAGAGAGCTGCTATTACTGACAGCAAGTACTTTTACCAGACAGCTAATATTACACACAGTGGCTATTACTGACAGCAAGTACTTTTACCAGATAGCTAATATTACACACAGCGACTATTACTGACAGCAAGTACTTTTACCAGATAACTAATATTACACATAGTGGCTATTACTGACAGCAAGTACTTTTACCAGATAGCTAATATTACACACAGTGGCTATTACTGACAGCAAGTACTTTTACCAGATAGCTAATATTACACACAGTGGCTATTACTGACAGGAAGTACTTTTACCTTATAGCAAATATTACACACAGTGGCTATTACTGACAGCAAGTACTTTTACCAGATAGCTAATATTACACACAGTGGCTATTACTGACAGCAGGTAAGTATTATAGGTACCGTAACTAACATTACATGGAGGTAGTATTACACACAGCAGGTATGTATCATAGGAAGGTAATACTGCCGCATGTAATAGTACACACGACGGCTATTACAGACACCAGGTGTGTGTATAGGTACCTAATATTACAAACAGGTAATATTACAGTCAGAATTAAAAACAATAATACAGGTAGAGGATATAACACACAGGTGATATCAATGACGACCCCCTGCCTTCTCCACCTGAAGCCACAATAATTACTTCACCTGTGTACTTAGCGGCACCTAATTGGCCTACCAGCTGGCACACTAAATCCGGTGCTACTGCCACGTCCGCATAGGCAATGGCTTCTCTCTGGTTCATAGCCTCGGGTGGTTACAATTTAGCCCCGCAATTACACTTACTGAGGTGGTTACCCTTTGGACTATTATGTTTTTACTCACCTGAAGACAAGTGGCAGGTGTTAGTGTGAATTAAATACCTGTGAGTGTTGGTACCTGCTAAAACATGTACCCCAAGACCATAACCCCACAACCATTTTACACTATGGTACATTGTAATATATTCAACCCTTGTGGCACAGTCACATTTTTCCATAATAAAGCCTAGTTTTATCTGATAGGGTGTCACTGATACAATTGGGCCACTCCACTGTGCTATTATGCAAAGGTCCCTTAATTTCCACCTTTTCTCCTGAGAGGAGGATGGGTAGCTTTATGAGAAGGACAACTACATCCTGTAGTCCATCGGGATCACGGAAAGATGAACCTGACGTTGCAACTGCTACCATTATTTTAACCAATACATTCCGATTGCATATAACCTTCTTTCCTTTAAATGCAGTGTTTTTGTATATGGTAACAACACATTGATAACACACTCGTATATTGTTGGATATTCTTTAAGCTTCACCTGTAATGTGTCCAGTATTATGTTATTAAACCATCCAGGGTGACAATACTTCTGCGTGTGTCAATGTACTCTCTTCGCCCGTATATAAATCTACTGTATGATCAAGCCAAGTTTCATGAGAGAGAGAGAGAGAGAGAGAGAGAGAGAGAGAGAGGGGGGGAGCAGGGGTAGTTACATAAATTCAAACTAAACGGTCACAGGGAGGTGATACAGCAGTTGTGGTAATAGAGTAACTTACGCCATAGCCCCTTAACCGCGGGGCGTCACTTTCGTGACGCTCGGATACAATGGATCATACCGCGGGGCGTCACTTTTGTGATTCTGTGTTATTTTGAATTATCCCGGGCTCTCAAGTGGTGGCTTGTATCATCTATCAGTACTGCCAATGTCCAACACTAGTCAGCACTCCAAATCTCATCTGTACTCCCATCCATTGTTGACATTTTAGCTATTTTACCCCCTTCGTGACTCCCCTCCCTACCTGCCCTCCATTACCCTCTCCTCTCACCTCCCACGCCGCGCTGCTACGGAAATTTCCCCCTTCTTTTTCCACAGATTTCATCCATTGAAATAAGCCCTATGCCCTATATTTTTACCCAATAATATATACCAAAAAAAAAAACAGGTAAGTGATAGTGTTATACTCCAGAAATTGGTTAATTATCACCTGACAAAACCTCACGTGCATTCATTCGCTACATTACCACGGTAATTTCCCCTTTGATTTATGCCTTGTAATAGATGTCTGTAATAAAAATATATATCAGAAAGGAAGGGAGATTCCTAATTGACATTTACATTCATCTGGAACTACCTATTTCTTTATTTATTGCCGAGATTTTCTACCTATAAAAAATTAGCCTGTAAGTTAGCAGCAGTCAGCCTAAAGTGTCATTGTCAACCCTTCCCTTCTCAGATAAGCCGCGGCATTTAGTTCCTTGTCCTCCACTGTAGAGACAACATGTCGCACTCGTGCCCCGCCATTCCTGCCGCTTCTGCGCCCATTGCAAAGGGCCCCGTGACCTCTACGCCAAAGAAAAGTGTTGAGGCAAGCAGGAAAGGCCTCAGTGACTCTGCAGTGGCACGAGAACTTGCAGAATTGTCCATGATAATGATGGACAGTGACTTTGACGATTCGGGTGAATCGTGTGATGAGCCGGGTGAGGTTATCACGCCAGAAACAGCGACAACAAGTGCTTCTACCAGTGAATTAGTGTCTAGCTCCAAGGGAAAGGAGCCTTTAGTGCAGGAAGGACAAGAATTTGGGAAGGGAGTGAAAAGGCGGCGTGTTAGCCCCAGAACAATGCCCCCACGTGACCCAGCCCGCCATGAGTCACGAGTGCATTCACCTCCCTGTTCCCCAAGCCCCGCTTTACTCATCTCGTCATCATCGTCGGCTGAGTTATCTCCGGAGTTTTCATCGTCGGAGTCACCACCAGCATCAACAGTGAAGGCAGGCCGTAGAGGTAGAGGTAGATCTAAGAGAGTGAAAAGTAGTGTAGCTATTAGGGTAAGGGCTGCTAGTGCTGTACGGCAACCTAGGGTCAGTGAGAGTGACCTTGACAGAGATAAGCCTCCCTCTCAGCCAACCTCCACCACCACCACCACCACCAGCCCTCCACCGCCACGCCAGGGAATCCTGGACGCCTTCGCGTGGACGGAAGGGTCAGATTTTGTCCCCGAAAACCTGGTTTTCGATGAGAGCTTGTCAGGAGTTCAGCCTGCCTTCACTATGGACGAAAATGCTGAGTGTGTCGACTACCTTTTGGCCTTCCTAGATGACGAAGTCATGCAGCACATATGTGATGAGACCAACAGGTACGAATCACAACGCGCTGCTAGTGGTACAGGTGCAGCCAAGATGCAACAGTGGACCATGCTGGGAGTGCAGGAGCTGTATGTGTTCTTTGCCCTCATGCTTCTTATGCCACACTCCAAGAAGCATGAGTTGGAAGAATACTGGTCCATGGACCCCTTACTACCCTCACCGACCTTCAATAAGTACATGGCCAGAGATCGCTTCCGGAACATCATGGGAAACCTGCACTTTGCTGATAATGATGTACCTTCCCAAACCGACCCACTCTGGAAGTTCAGGGAGATTCTGAACAGAATGAAGGATAAGTTCATGTCATTCTTCCACCCATTTCAGAAGGTTGTCATTGATGAATCCTTGGTTTTGTTCAGAGGACGTCTTCGGTTTGTTCAGTACATTCCAAGCAAACGCCATCGCTTTGGAATTAAGTTCTTTGTACTGTGCGACTGTAAGATGGGGTACATCCTTGACTTCGTCATATAATCAGCCAGCACTGTCGATCTCGATAAAACTCACCCCCTTGGCTTCTCAGGCTGTGTAGTGAAAGTGCTCCTAGAAAAGTATTTTGGTGGGAATCATGTGCTGTATACAGACAACTACTATACAGCACCGAAACTTGCCAAATACCTTTCTGAACACGGCATTGGCTCCTGCGGCACTGTGAAAAGTAATCGTGCCAACTTCCCCAAATTCCCAGAGGTGGGAAACTCGCAGCGAGGAGACGAGCACCTACGCAAGT
>NC_136978.1:45168140-45178140 GCF_032717465.1 Coenobita brevimanus
CTAACGTCTTTTGTTCCTTTGATTTCTTCTTATCTTAGTGCCAGGAAAATAAGAGTAAAAGTAGATGATGTCTATTCGAATTTCCACTCAATTAACGCCGGCGTGCCGCAGGGATCAGTTCTGGCACCAACCCTATTTCTGGTTCATATTAATGATCTCTTATCTGTCATTCACAATCCCATTCACTCATATGCAGATGACTCAACACTACATAGTTCATTCACACTCAGACATCCATTTACAAAGTCTAATATTTCTACCTCTCAACTCAGTACAGCCATCTCCATAAATCAAGATCTATCTACAATCAGTGAATGGGGACAAAACAACCTTGTCTCTTTTAATGCTAGTAAAACTAAATATATACAGTTTACTAATAGACAGATATTACCAGATTCGTACATTACCTTCAGTGCTACTAATATTCCCATCTCCAAAAATATTGAAATTCTTGGTGTCTCACTTAACAGTGCCCTCAGCTGGACCTCTCATGTCAGATCACTTGCTAAAACCGCCTCAAAGAAACTTGGATTATTGTACAGAGTCCGTAACTTCTTCGCCGATGAGCAGTTAGCTATAATTTATAAGAGTCATGTGTGCTCTCAGCTTGAATATTGCTCACCCTTGTGGAATGGTTGTGGAGAGGTTGCATTAAGACAACTAGACAAAATTCAGAATAAAGCTGTTAGAATCTTTAACAACCCTGCCATTACATATAAACTACCTCCCCTGCAAGTAAGAAGGAATGTTACCTCCCTTGCATTATTTTAGATATTTTTTTGGCAAAGGCTCAGACGAAGTTGCGTCCATGGTGCCACCTCTCCATGCCTTCCCTCGTGCTACACGGGCATCTGGTAGCGCTCATGACTGGAATGTCACTCAACCATATTGCAGAACTTCTTCCTATCAGAATTCTTTCATTCCCCGAACTGCATCTCTCTGGAACTCGCTTCCCCAGAGTTGTTTTCCTCCAAATTTCAACCCACAACTGTTCAAGTCTAACTGTTACAGATATTTTATGAACAGAGGACACCAGTAATCTGGTGTATGGATTATTTTTTTTCCCCCATTTGTTTTTCCTTCCTCCGTTCTGTTATTAAAAAAAAAAAAAAAAAAGTGGTGGCGACCATCATCCACTCACTTGATGTACAGTAGTGCTGCCTACTTCTTCCCTCACCTTTATCATTCCTTCTCTGTGTCTGCCCTCCTCTTTTCCTACTTCTCCCATCTTTCCTGTTACACTTTACCTCGCCCAGACGGAGTCCGGCGAGGTATTATTTTTGGTCGTTTGTTTGTTTCTTTGTTTGTTAGCAACATTACGGAAAAACGGCTGAATAAATTTACATAAAACTTTCAGGATATATGGGCACTGGTCTCAAAAGAAAGCGATTAAGTATTGGAGGTAATCGAGTGACCTTGAAGGGTCAAAATCAAGGTCACGGATTTTTAGAGGGCTATAACTTGAAAACGGTTGAAGATAGAGACATTTACTATTAAGAACATACAGGGACTCGTAATATGGGCTTTCATTTGGCAGCATGACCTTTGACCTTGAGTGACCTTGAAAGGTCAAACGTAAGATCACGGATTATCAGAGGGCGTAACTTGAAAACATTTGCGCCATTACCTAAGACTTTTATTGTGCACTGACGCTAAATGACAGAAATGAGTCCGTATTTAACAGCGATAAAATAACTGCTGTCTGGCGAGGTTTGTTGTGCCTGGCACCACTTGTTAGTAACATTTTCTCCTTTTCAGGTGGCTTTACATTGAACGACAAGCCAGATGGTTTCCAGTAAGCCAGGAAACCATTTACAACGCTGTGTGGTAACCATATAACCAACCCATACAAGTCCCTTACGTGTCAACAAGTGGGTTGGCGGATGGTTAATGTCCCTTCCCACAAAACAACTCTTTCAAAGACAAACGGCCAACCCTTGAGGGACAATGGCGTCTGGCTATATATAAATAGACTTTAGCTGCCTTAGTATGACTTAATCTAACCTAGCCTGACCTGATATGACCTTATTTTATCTAATCTTACCAAACCAAGCCTAATCTAGCAACTCAACATACTGTAACCTGATCCAACTTAATCTGAGCGAATTTAACAAAATCTAATCTAATCTACCCTCACCTCACTTACTGTTGCTTAATCTGACCTCAATTCACCTCACTTCACCTCACTTTACCTCATTCACCTCACTTCACCTCATTCACCCTCACAGATAATTACTAGAAAGATTATTAACTAGGCCCTGTTGGGACGTATAATTTCTTAGGATAATTCGAGTTACATGCTTCTTCATATCAGATAATTCTATCTATCTATCTATCTATTGCCAGACGCCTCAATCCCGTTTGGGGTGGCCACAAACAAATCGCCTCCAAGTCGCCCTGTCCCCCCTCCATTTCACTGCCCTGCTCCCAACTCACACCCCCCTCTCTCATATACCTCTCCACCCCATCCCTCCATCTCATCCTCGGCCTCCCCCTCCCTCTTCCCCCCTCCACCTCACTCACATACACTCTCTTCGTCAGTCTTTCACCCTCCATCCTCTCCACATGGCCAAACCACCTCAGTGTGTTCCTCATAACGCTTCCTATCACATCCACATCCACACCACAACGCTCCTTTATATCCTCATTCGTCAGCCTGTCTCTCCATGTGACTCCACAGGCTCCTCTTAAATAACTCATTTCCACTACTCTCACTCTTGACCTATGTCCTTCCAACAACGTCCAAGCTTCACTTCCGTACGTTAGAGTTGGTATCACAAGACTGTCATGTAGTAACTTTTTCACTTCCATGCTCACTTCCCTGTTTCTTATCACTGCTTTCAAAGAACCAGCAACCTTTCTTCCCTGCTGTACCCTTTCAAGCACTTCACCCTCCAAACCTCCATCCTTACTCATCACACTACCCAAGTACTTAAACGTACTCACATTTTCCAATACCTCACCATCCAACCTCGCTGTACATTCACTGACTTCACCTCTCTCAAAGACCATCACTTTACTCTTCCCTACATTCACCTTTAGATTCCGTTTCTTACACACTCTCCCAAACTCATCCACCAAGCCTTGCAGCTCCCCTTCGTCTTCACTCAACAACACAGTATCATCTGCAAACAACAGTACAGGGAGTTTCCTTGGCATAATTTCTCCATCTCTTTCTTAAGACAGATTATTGAACAAAACCAGTAATTTCTCTTTTCCTTCACTGCACACACGTACTTAATCTCACTCATTAATCCAAGACCCGTATTTCCGTCGAGTAAGGAAGCTCCCTAACACCAGTTCCTAAGCGATTTATTTTGCTTATTACACCTTGTCGGCCTCTTATGTGTTACCCGAATTTTTCTAGTGTCACCATACTTTGCATAAACAACGTATTAAAGGATATTAACTAGCTATATCAAAAAATAAATCGCTAGGGAAGAGGTGCTAGGGAGCTTTCTTATTCGACTCGAATACCAGCCCAAGTCTTTCTCCTTACACCTGGGCCCGTATACTCGTCGGGTAAGAAGGCTCCCTAACACCTCTTCCTTAGCGATTTATTTTTGGATATGGCTGGGTAATATCCTTTTATAAGTTTTTTATGCAAAGTATGGCGATGAGGGGAGGATTTATAGAACACAGAGGAGATCATTAAGTTGTAATAAACAAAATAAATCTCTTATTGAAAGGTGTCAGGTAGCTTTCTTAACCGACGGGGATAGGTGGCCAGAACATCACACTGGGAGTGCCCTTCTCTCTCAACAGGCATCGCTTTACTCTTACCTTCCTTCACCTTCAAGGGAATTACACTGACAGACATCAACAAACTACCCACCAATCTGCACAGCTCCCGTTCACTATTAGCCACCAGCACACCAGCACCTCTCTCTCTCTCTCTCTCTCTCTCTCTCTCTCTCTCTCACACACACACACACACACACACACACACACACACACACACACACATGCACACACACACATACACTTGACTGACAATAATTCACAGCTCTGTATCTCCTCCTCCTCCTTAGTTTCTCCCTGTTGAGATGGTGGGCAAGGAGTCTGATTAGAGAAAGAGAGAGAGAGAGAGAGAGAGAGAGAGAGAGAGAGAGAGAGAGATGTGACAGGCGTCTTGATAACACTGGAGTGCAGACGACCGTGCTGAGGGAAGGAAACTGATGTAATTAGAGAGAGAGAGAGAGAGAGAGAGAGAGAGAGGGGCGGAGTTGGGTAACAGAGAAAGTTAAAGAAAGAGAGGCAGACTAGGGAAAGAGGAGAAGGGGAGGTAACAATAGTGTGGTGTGACAATGGGTTCTGGGTTCACCACAAAAGCCAACAAAAGACGAGGAAGGTACAGCTTACAGAGAGAGAGAGAGAGAGAGAGAGAGATCCTTTCTCTCTCTCTCTTTATCATATACTTCCCCTCCCAGTCCCTTCCCTCCTGTCTCCCACGCCACTGCTCTCCCTCACTTTCTCTCTTGTCTTTCTCACAATTACTCTCTTTATCTCTCTCCCATCTACACATTCACAAAGTATCTATTTAAATCTATGTCATTTGTACGCCATATGTTATAGTAATTTCACCTTAACTTGGCCCAGATTTTCGTCCTTTTGTAGCTTATTTCACGTAGCTCACTGGCGGAAAAGGACAATATTAAGGTTAGACAGCCTTTCCAGTGCACTTCTTCGTGACTAGCATCAGGTGTTAATCTATTGGTACAACTGAGCATTCAAGATGGAGAGAGGGAAATTTAAGGATAAATTAGAGTAAAAAGAAAATAGGATGCTAGCACATCTCTTTCTCTCTCTCTCTCTCTCTCTCTCTGGTCTTAAACTCAATTACACCATTTTCTAACCCTCTTCCCTCCCCTTCTTCTCTCTCTCCTACCTTCATTCGTTTTCGTTTTTCGTTTTCGTTTTTAAAGGCTCCAACATGATTGCATGTGTCGGCTTTGGTCACCTAATGGCGGCTCTTCACGCTGCACGATCCATTGCAGCCTCCCTGTTCAGTCCCTTAACCCTAAGGTCACACTTAATGACCTCGTCCCATGTCTTTTTCGGTCTACCCCTCATAACCCCACCCCCAATATTAACACTTCTCACCTTCCTCACCCAATTATCATCCCCCATCCTCTCCGCATGTCCAAACCACCTCAATCTACCTCTCCTCATCACAACACCAATACACTCCAGTCCCATCCTACCTCTCAACTCTTCCATTGTAAACCCAGCCCCTCCAGGCCTTGGACGCAGGGACGCACTGCACATCCACCTAATCATTGTCATTTCAGTACGTCTGAGCCGGCGAATGTCTTCCTCCTTCACTGCCATACAGCATTACACTCCTAACACATGCTGCATACATTGACCCCTTAGCACGTAGGGAGAGCCCTCTCAATGTCAGGAGAGGCAAGAGCTCCCTGAACTTCTTCCAACCACTTCTCACCCTAGCCACAGAGCTAGCTCCAGCCCCACCTCCAGCACACAACATGTCTCCCAAATAACAAAACTCTTCCACACACTCAAAAGATTGACCAGCAAGTTCAATCCTTTCACGTCTGACGATCTCCACCTGCTCACCCCGGCACGCCGCACACATAAAATCAGCATTATCTCACAGTCTACTTCTGATACCACTACATCTCTTATGCACCCATTTATGACACACACCGCACAAGATGGAATTACTTCCCACGCCCTTGTGGCAAACTGCACATGGCCACTCTCCCTCGTCTTTGACAGTACCGCCACCAACCCTAGATATCATCACTTTTGTTTTATCTGCATTTACCCTTAAACCCTTTTGCCCCATACCATCTCTCCACTTCCTAAACCTTTCCTCCGCCTCCCTTTCATTCTCTGCAATCAACACCAAATCATCAGCATACAACAACTCCCACGGGAGTCCGTTTCTAAAGTCACGTGAAAGGGCTTCAAGTACCATGATAAACAACATGGGACTCAAGACTGACCCCTGATGCACACCAACATTCACGGAAAACTCATCACTCAAATCTCCATTCACTCTCACCTGGGTGTGAGCACCCACATACATGGCCATAACCACCCTAACCAGCCACTCCTCCAAGCCAAGCTTTCTCATTGCCCACTTCACCACCTCTCTAGGGACTCTGTCAAAGGCCTTTTCCAAATCAACAAAAACAAAATAAAGATCTCTTCTCCTACCAATATATTTTTCCTGAAGCTGTCGAACAATGAATATGGCATCAGTTGTCCCCCTACCTGGCATAAACCCAAACTGCATCTCATCAATATTCACTCTTTCTCTAATCATACCTTCTAAAACTCTCTCCATTACCTTCATTATCTGATCTAAAAGCTTTATACCTCTATAATTTCCTCTTTCCAGGGCATCACCCTTCCCTTTATACACATTTACAATTACACTCTTCAGCCAATCATCTGGGACAACACACTCATAAATAATCCTATTTATCAGGTCAGTGACTAAACTCACCCCTATATCGCCTGAGGCCTTCAACATTTCGGCAGTCAACCCAGACACACCTGCTGCCTTCCCCACCCTCATCCTCCCTATTGCCTCACTCACAGTAGCAGTATCAATCAAAGGCCAAGGGCCAGACACTGGATCTGCTGGCTCCAAACCTTCCCTGTCCCAGTCAAACTCCTCATTCAACAACCGGTTATAATGCTCTCTCCATGCAACTTTAATATCCTCACTGTTCACCACTACCCTTCCTTCATCTTTCTTCACACACTGCTCACCTATGATATCCCGATTATCCCTCTTCACCTGACCTGCCACCCTAAATATATTTTTCCTTTCCCCATGATTTACGTTATCAAGTAATTGTCTCTGTGACTCAGACTTTGCCCTGTATACCTCTCTTCTAGCCCTACGCTTGGCAGCCAAATATTCCTCTTTGCTACCACCCTTCTTCCATTCCCGGAAAAGCCTTCTTTTCTCCTTAATTGCAGCTTCTACACCCTCATCCCACCACCAAGTTACTTTATGTCTTGGTGGTCCTCTTGTCCAGCCGCATGTTACATCAGTAACTCTCAAGAAATTGTTCTTGAGGACTCCGTACTGTTCATTAACGCCTCTGTCTACAGCTCCCTGTTCAGCCACCACTCTCCTCAACTCGCTATAGAAGGCATCTCTTACTACTTGGTTTTTCAGCTTCCATATTTTCCTCCTAGGTACATAAGTCCTCTTTTTCATCACTTGTTCTTTAAGCACCATATCACAAATCAATAGTTTGTGCTGCTGCAAACACCAGTCACTTCCTATAACTTTAACATCCCTCACTAACCTCCTATCGGCCCTCCCTTTCCTCTTCCCCTCCCTCTCCTTCCTTCTTCATTCTTTCTCTATATCATCATCATCATCATCACTATCACCTTACTCTCTTCCTCCTCCACCTCCTTCATTTTCTTTGCACCTCCTTCCTTTCTTCTTTTATGTAATTCTCTTCCACTTCATCACCTCATCTCTCCCCATCCTCAGTTCGCTCTACCCACCGTTAACATCTTCCATAATTCTTTCTCCCATTCTCTCCTAATCATCGTTCCTACCCATTATGTCTTTTCTCCTCTCCCTCTCTCTTTCCTTCCTACCCCTTCTATACCATCCCTCTTCTTCTTTCTCTCCTTTTCTTCTTTTCTCTCTTCCTCTCCTTCCTATTCCCTCTCTACCCTCCCCATACCTCTCTCCCCCTCCTTTTCCTCCAGTCCCCCTCCCCTCCTTCCCATCCCTTTCAAACTCTTTCTCAACCATTCTCCCTCTCCTCGTATTCCTCTCCTGTTCCTTCTTTCCTTTCGTCCCTCTTTTACCCTTCTTAAGCCTCAATCTCTTCCTTCTCTCTTCCCTTCCCTCCAACCCTCTCCTCTTATTCCCCTCACCCTATCTGCAAACTACTCCTCTACCTCCCTCTCCACTCATCCTCCATCCCTCTCCATAGTCCCTTCCTCCCCCCTCCTCCCCTCCTAATCCCGCAGGTGAAGTTTGTGTCAGGTTTAGGCGGTAATTAAGAGAATGTTTACCTTGCCTCCTGCTGCCTCTAGGAACTCTGGCCCCTCACCCTTACCCTTGCCTCTGTCATATTAACTAAGTCTACTATTATGCGTTTTTGTCTTAAGATATTCGTGGGTAAAATATCAGAATGGTGTTCCTGAGGTCTGGTTCTTTGTTGTAAAATATTAAAATGTGGCAGAGTTGACATCAAGGCTTCTTTGGTGGCGTGTAGAACCCCTGACATCCCTGCCCCACACATCCCTGACCTTCACATCGCTGCTCATCACATCCGTGCCCCACACATCCCTGCCCAACACATCCCTGCCCACCACATCCCTGCCCATTACATCCATGCCCAGCCCATCCCTACCCCTCACATCCCTGCCCATCACACCCCTAACCCTCACATCCCTACCCCTCACATCCCTACTCCTCACATCCCAGCCCATAACATCCCAGCCCTTCACATCCCTGCACCTCACATCCCTGCCCATCACATCCTTACCCATCACATCCCTGCCCATCACATCCCTGCTCATCACATTCCAGCCCATAACATCCCTGTCCATCACATCCCTGCCCATCACATCCCTGCCCATCACAACACATCCCTACCCATCACACCCATGCCCATCACATCCCTGCCCATCACATCTCTGCCCATCACATCCCTGCCCATCACATCCCTGCCCATCACATCCCTACCCATCACATCCCTGCCCATCACATCCCTGCCCATCACATCCCTGCCCATCACATCCCTGCCCATCACATCCCTGCCCATCACATCCCTGCCCATCACATCCCTGCCCATCACATCCCTGCCTCCCTTCCTATCACCAGACCTCGTCAAGCAATGCCATCTTGATATCAAAACTTTAAGGTTGTAATTAAGATACTGTTCACCATCACTGCTGTTGCCACCATAAACTCTGTCCTCTTACCCTTACCCTCCAGTCTACACCCACCAACACTTATATGGCTGGCTTAAGATTTGGGTAGACATTTCCTAAGACTTTTTACTTGTGTCTGGGCCAAGTTAAGGTGAAAGGAGCATAGCACTCACATTGGGTTTTGTTAATATTTTCACAGAACTGAGATTTTAGCCGAGTTGATAGTGTCGAAAACTGACTTTTTTTTTTTTACAGTAATATTATCTTGTCATTATTTCCCTTCCCCATGTACACTAAACACGACCCGTTGTACAAGATAATGGCATTTTGTACACCCTTCCCCATGTACACTAAACACGACCCGTTGTACAAGATAATGGCATTTTGTACACCCTTCCCCATGTACACTAAACACGACCCGTTGTACAAGATAATGGCATTTTGTACACCCTTCCCCATGTACACTAAACACGACCCGTTGTACAAGATAATGGCATTTTGTACACCCTTCCCCATGTACACTAAACACGACCCGTTGTACAAGATAATGGCATTTTGTACACCCTTCCCTATGTACATTAAACACGACCCGTTGTACAAGATAATGGCATTTTGTACAACCAGGTATATTGGCAGGTATTCTCATCGGTTAATTAGGCTCCTTGGCACCTTTCCTTCACCGACTTATTCTTGTAGGCTTTAGGGTACAGGAATGTATTGATGTATGTTGTCTGTGCAGTCTGTGTGTGTGTGTGTGTGTATGTGTGTGTGTGTGTGTGTGTGTGTGTGAGAGAGAGAGAGAGAGAGAGAGAGAGAGAGAGAGAGAGAGAGAGAGGTGAATATGAGAGTGTGTGTGTGTATGTGTGTGTGTGTGTGTGTGTGTGTGTGTGTGTGTGTGTGTGTGAGAGAGAGAGAGAGAGAGAGAGAGAGAGAGAGAGAGAGGTTAATATGAGAGAGTGTGTGTGTGTGTGTGTGTGTGTATGTGTGTGTGTGTGTGTGTGTGTGTGTGTGTGTGTGTGTGTGTGTGTGTGTGTGTGTGTGTGTGTGTGTGTGTGTGTGTGTGTGTGTGTGTGTAGCTTTTGATTAGCGGCAGAGTGTCTTGGGCTGGCCA
>NC_136978.1:45183140-45185640 GCF_032717465.1 Coenobita brevimanus
CTCATCCACCCCTGTGAGGGGCGACCGTAGGAGGTTCCACACTTCCCAAAAGGTGGTCGGAATGAACATCTAATAATGTGCAAAATTCCATGTTCTTCGGTAAAAGGTTATGGCCATACACAATGACTATATCTAACACCTCGGGGTGGCACCCTGCCTGAATCCTGGTCTGGGAGAAGGTCTACCACTGTGAAGAAATTCGTTTTCCTAAGACTCCTTCCATAAGGCCTGGAGCCCGTTATTCAAGAAAGTACAGTAACTCAGTAGGTGAGTGGGTGAGTGAGGGAGCGACACAGTCAGGGACAAACACTATATTTAGCCGTCCATGTGGCTGCGGCAAAAACTGAGTAGAGAAACGAGATGAAGAAAAAGGGAACGATGGAGAGAATAAAAGAAAGGAAAGAGAGAGAGGAAATGTGATGCCAGAGTTTGAGAGAATAAGAGAGAGACCGAAGGAGGAGGAGAACAAGGAGCAGGAAGGAGGGAGTGGAGAGAAGAAACGCATAAAAGGAAACGTGAGTTCTGAGAAAATGTGTGTGTGTGAGAGAGAGAGAGAGAGAGAGAGAGAGAGAGAGAGAGAGAGAGAGAGAGAGAGAGAGGGGTAGAAAGCGATAAGCTAGCAGGTCTGAGAAAAAATGAGATGCTGGAAGAATAACTGAGAATGTGTGTGTGTGTGTGTGTGTGTGTGTGTGTGTGTGTGTGTGTGTGTGTGTGTGTGTGTGTGTGTGTGTGTGTGTGTGTGTGTGTGTGTGTGTGTGTGTGTGTGTGTGTGTGTGTGTGTGTGTGTGAGAGAGAGAGAGAGAGAGAGAGAGAGAGAGGATGATATTAATGAGATGATGGTTAAGATGTCCGTCCCCTGAGGCCCATCAATCCTCCTACGTGATGATGATGATGATGATTATGATGATGATGATGATGATGATGATGATGAAAGGAAGTGAGTGGATGATTGAATACTCTCTCTCTCTCTCTCTCTCTCTCTCTCTCTCTCTCTCCTCTTCCGTTTCTTTCTCCCCCTCACCTTTCCTTCCCCCTACCTAAAAGAATCTTACTTCTCCCCCTCCCCTCCCCTCCCCTTCAGTGTTTTAATATTGGTAATGGAATCCAACCCCCCTCCCTTATCCCTCCCCTTCCCCTTCCCCCTCTCACTCCCCTCCCCATTCCCCATTCCTCCCTTCTCTCCCTCCCCCTCCAAACCCTCCCTCCCCATCCTTCCTTTCTTATTTTTTCTCTCCTACTTCTTCACTCTCTCCCTTCTACTTCTTATCCTTCTTCCTTCCCCTCCTCTTCCTATTTACCTTTCCTCCCCCTCTGTTCTTTCTTCCCCCCTCCCTCCTTGCCCCTCCTCCCTCCCCCTCCTTCTCTTCCTTTATCTCTCTCCATTTCTTCCCTCCTATTCTTCCTCCTCTTCTTCCAATCCCCATCACTCCCCTTCCTCTTTCCCTCCCTTCACTCTCCTCCACGTCTTCCCCTCACTCCTTCCCTTCCTCTCTCCTCCTTTCTTTCTCCTCTGTCTGTCTGTCTGTCTGTCTGTCTGTCTGTCTGTCTGTCTCTCTCTCTCTCTCTCTCTAATATTCCTGGTCATAAATTAGCAATAAAGTGATATAAAACATTGTATCAACTCTGCTATTGCTGTCAAACCTGTCTGTCTGTCTATCTGTCTGCCTGTCTACCTGTGTCTGTCTGCCTGTCTGTCTATATATCTATTTGTTTATATCTATCTATCTGTCCCTAACTATATAATTTTCCGTCTATCTCTACATCTCTCTACCTAGCTACTTTTCTACACATCTATCTATTTATCTCTCTGTCTATCTATCTATCTGCCTGTCTCTCCATCCATCTATCTATCACACTATCTGTCTCTGTCCGTCTATCTATTTATCAATCTCCCTCTCTGTCTACTGTAATTTTATCTAATCATATATCTTTCTGTCTGCCTGTCAACGTACCTACCTACCTACCTCCCTACTTACCTTCTGTCATACCTACCTGCCTACCTACCTGCTTACCTGCTGTGATGACATTATCTGTATTAACCGTACGGAAAGAGAGAGAGAGAGAGAGAGAGAGAGAGAGAGAGAGGGGCAGAGCACAGGTTGAGAAAAAAGTTAAGCGTGAGAGGATTCAGAGGGAGGGAAAGTGGGAGAAAGAGAGTGGGCGAGAAATTGGGTAATACTGGGAATTTAGAGAAGCAAAAAAGGAGACTAGAAGCGAAATATGATGATGAGAGAGACAAAGAGACAGACAGTGAGAATAAGGTGATTTAAAGGAAACTCTCTCTCTCTCTCTCTCTCTCTCTCTCTCTCTCTCTCTCTCTCTCTCTCTCCATACAGTACCTACCTATAGAATTATTTATCAGTCTGTATTCTTATATATCTATATCTATGTCCATCAATTTAATCATATATTTATCTGTTTTTTCTCTCTTATGTACAGGAAAAATTAATAATATGATTTACGAAGCCTGAGAGAGAGAGAGAGAGAGAGAGAGAGGAAA
>NC_136978.1:45190640-45243140 GCF_032717465.1 Coenobita brevimanus
AAAGTTACTGGTGACTTAGAGGATAATGATGATGATGATGTTATCCTAGCTGACACTTTTCTTGCTAATTTGGACCACTCACCAGATGAGGCAGTACCCCGTAGTGTTGATAATTTGTCTCGTCAAGAGTTGGTTGAGTTGCAGGTTGCTGACCCTGAGTTGAAAGGTCTAGCTAACTCTGCTTGCAGTGAGGAAGAGTCCGCTGGTGCTTCTACTTGTTATTATACAAAGTCAGGGGTACTAATGAGAAAGTGGAGACCCGCAGCAGCAACAGCCGACTGTGAATGGGAGGTTGTACATCAAGTTGTCATCCCTCGTGTTTGTAGGCAGGATATCATTAGAGTGGCTCATGATTCTAGTTTGGCAGGACACCTTGGAGTGAGGAAGAGTGTGGCATGCATTTTGAAACACTCCTACTGGCCAGGTATCTTCAGAGATGTATCCTGGTATTGTAAGTCTTGTCACACCTGTCATGTCATAGGGGAGTGTAATCAGACCAAAAAGGTTGCACCTCTAGTTCCCATTCCTCCTTTTGAGGCGCCATTCACCCGTGTGTTGGTGGATATTGTGGGCCCTCTTCCTAAGACTTCTTCAGGATTTCCTTATGTGTTGACCCTGATTGATATGGCTACTCGTTATCCTGAAGCCATTCCACTTAGAAATATCTCTGCAAAGAACGTGGTTAAGGAAATACTAGGGTTCTTCACCAAGTTTGGTCTGCCCAAGGAGGTACAGTCAGACCGGGGAAGTAATTTCATGTCAAATGTTTTCAGGCAGTCTCTGAAAGAGTTGGGCATCACCCAGATCACGTCTTCAGCTTACCATCCCCAGACCCAAGGAGCGTTGGAGAGATATCATCAAACACTCAAATCGATGCTCAGGAAATACTGTTTGGAACATCAGAAAGACTGGGATAAAGGTCTTCCATTCGTTGTATTTGCCACAAGAGAATCTCCAAATGAATCTATGGGCTTCTCACCCTTTGAACTACTGTTTGGCCATGAAGTAAGAGGACCCCTTAAGCTACTCAAGGAATGCTGGCTGTCAGAGGAAGATGACGTCAACCTGCTGGAGTATGTGATGAAATTCAAAGAACGGCTGTCCACTGCTTTACAGCTGGCGAGAGAGAATTTAGGAGCTGCTCAGGAGAAGATGAAGACTTGGTATGATAAGAAATCCAGGTTACGCCACTTTCAGCCAGGAGATCAGGTTTTGATTCTGCTATGAGTGCATGGGCAACCTCTTCAAGCCAAATTTAGTGGTCCTTATTTCGTGGAGAAGAAACTCAGTGATGTCAACTATGTCATCGCAACACCAGATCGTAGAAAGAACAAGCAACTTTGTCACATCAACATGCTAAAGTTATATCACAGGCGGGATGAAAATAACCCAGTCTGCACTGTAGCTGTTCCACCCGAGTCTGCGAGTGAAGTTCTCCCATGCAGTATGAGCCTGAGTGATAGTTTGGGGAAGAATCCTGATATCATGAATGATCTCCAGACTAAGCTTTCTCATCTACCTCCCGAGGAAAGGCAGGAGTTTTCGGCATTACTGCAGGAGTACCCGCAAGTGTTCCGTGCCATTCCAGGAAGAACCACTGTGTTGATGCATGATGTCGATGTTGGAGACGCAAAGCCAATTAAACTGCCTCCTTACCGTGTGAACCCAGTGAAAATTCCTCTCATCCTGAAGGAGCTTGGCTACCTGTTGGACCACAAGATGATTGAGCCCTGTCAGAGCGAGTGGAGTTCTCCTGTCACTCTAGTCTCTAAGCCAGGTGGTTCACAGCGGCTTTGCATCGACTACAGACGTGTTAATCAGATAACCAAAACAGACACCCTCTCCCTCGCGTGGAAGATTGCATAGACAAGATCGGAAAGGCTAGGTACATAAGTAAGTTTGATTTGTTAAAGGGATACTGGCAAGTACCTATGACTGAACGTGCTAGGGAGATCTCATGTTTTGTAACACTAGGAAAGACTTTTGCCTGTTCTGTAATGCCATATGGTATAAAGAATGCACCAGCCACTTTTCAGAAGCTCATGAATGTTGTAACAGAGGGTTTGGCAGGGTGTGTTGTTTATATTGATGATGTATTAATCTTGAGTGACAACTGGAAAGATCACCTATGCCATGTCAGTAAATTTCTTGAGCGTTTGGTTCAGGCTAATCTTGTAGCTAATTTATCAAAGTGTGAGTTTGGTCAAGCTAAAGTTCAGTACTTTGTGTACGTAATTGGTGATGGACACGTTGCACCAACAGGAGCTAAGGTTCAGGTTATAAGTGATCTTCCCAGACCTAAAAGTAGGAAAGAGCTACAAAGATTTTTGGGAATGGTAGGTTATTACAGGAGATTTGTTCTTAACTTTTCAATTCTTGTATCACCACTTACAGACCTACTGAAAAAGGGAGTTAAATTTGTGTGGACTGATAACTGTGAGTCCTCATTCAGTAAACTTAAAACTATCCTATTAAGTCAGCCAGTGCTCGCTACTCCAAATTTTGCTAAGCCTTTTAAGATGGCTGTTGACGCAAGTGATACAGGAGCTGGGGCTGTTTTGCTGCAAGAGGATGATCAGGGTATTGAACACCCTGTATCTTATTACATTAAGAAGTTCACTCCACCTCAAAAGAGCTACTCAACTATTGAGAAAGAGCTTTTGGCCTTGATTTTGGGTTTACAGCATTTTTCATTTTATTTGTGTTCTGGTTTTGACCCCATAGTCATTTATACCGATCATAACCCACTGAAATTCCTTAGTAAGTTTAAAGATAAAAATCAGAGATTGACAAGATGGAGTCTATTCTTCAGGAGTATTCATTAGACATACAACATGTCAAGGGGAAAGAAAATGTTATTGCAGATTGCTTATCTAGACTTTAGACAGATTGTTTTAGAGTAATATGAAATTTCCTTTGTAAATTTCTTTTTCTTTGTGGGGAGGTGTTACATAGCCTATGATTTCATCATCCTTTGTATAATTCTAACGTACAGTATGCTGCATGTTTGATCACGATTCGCCTCGTGGCTTCCATAGTGACCAGGCTTGCGTGTTGTACCTCACTCCCCCCTTCTCCCCCTTATAGTAGAGTAAGTCGTTCTTTCTGTTGTTCAGAGCAGGAGTGTCAACTCTTTGGCCCCTATGGCTTCATTTGCGCGTCCTTCTTACAAGTTGAATCAAGCTCTGCCGGCCCCTATATAATGAGCTCAGTCTCTGCATTAATTGCCACTTAGATCTACCCCTCATTTGGTTCACATCTCTGTCCTCCCCTGTATAGTGTATTATTATTGTGAGTGCTCAGGAAGTCTCCAGCCATCTAGCTGCTGTATAATTTGAGTATAAGTGTTGTTACTATTTTTCTTGTACTGTATAGCCTAAGGTGTTAATTCGTAGGCCTGGTAAGGTTTTTGTGATTCATGTAAAGTTTTTAATGTCAGCCAATATTAATAATATTTTATATCTGTAATAATATATCTTGCTTTAACTGAGCATTATCCGGTTTTCTCATTTATCAGGGCTGACTTAGATAAATCTGTTCTTGCTAAATTCGTGTTAATAGAGGCTATTACAGTTAACCATATATTTAACCTGTTTTTTGCCATTACATTATCCTTATGAGTCCTAAATGTTTAGTTGTTAATTTGAGCATTAAACTTTAACTTGTAATTTTACCTAACTCTTTTGTTTTGAACCTGGAACTTTGCGGGACAGTAGTGATTTTAGTATTCTCACTTGAAGTGTTCATTATCTCTCTCTGTTCCGTAACAATATATATATATATATATATATATATATATATATATATATATATATATATATATATATATATATATATATATATATATATATATATATATATATATATATAATATTGTCACTGGCGTAGTTACCCCAGTAGCAAAGGGATGAAATAAACGATAATAGGATAGTGTAAGGAGAGAGTGGCGAGCCATTAAGAACATTAAATCATTTTCTTATCAGTGTTGCTGGCTGCATGGGTAACCCTAGTTCTCAGCTGTGTTTACCTGGCAGTCAACTTTGCCTTCTGGGCAGATACACACTAGTTGTTTTTCCCATAAATTGCCCAGAAAATCCTTTTGTCCTTTACCATAGTGGGTGTGTCTTATAGTGTGGGAGGAGCAAAATGAGAGTATTTGCCAATCGAAGCCTAAATAATGTTTTCTTGGCTTTCTTCACGGCTCGCTAATGGTTATGCGTGAGTTATGTAAGGCTCCCATTTGTAGCAACTGCCTCTATTGTTTGTAAGTGGCTGTAGATAATTCTTAAGACAGCCTAGTAGTTAGTTAGACAAGAGAGACGGAGTAAGTCTGCTTTATAAGCTCGAGGACAATGTGAGAGTGACACTTTTTTTTTTCTTTTTACATTTGCACATTTTTTTCACATTTTTTCTCCTTCTCTCACTTACTGTCACGTTACACTGTTGCCACATTTTGCTGCACTTTTCCTCATATTTTCACACATTACTCAATATGTGACTTTGATTACAAAACACACTGTTTGTGCACCATTTCCCATTTTTGGTTCACTTGTCCATTTACACTAGAGTGTGAATTATATCTGGATTATATCATCGAGTTCTCCTAGTTTCCTCGAGCTCTGTGTGTATTTAGCCTCCATCGACTGTATTCTGATTTGGTAAGAAATAACTCGTTTTATATTTGTATTCTGAGGCCTATGTGAATTCCCCTTTGTAAAACGAATCCTGGTTTCTTCTTTGGCGTGTGTGATATAGTGTACAGTAAAGTTATATATATATATATATATATATATATATATATATATATATATATATATATATATATATATATATATATATATATATATATATATATATATATATATATATATATATATATATATATATATATATAGATAGATAGATATCAGGACTCCATATTATAATTACAAATCATAATAGATTGATAGATAAATAGATAGATAGACAGCCCTATGCGAGCCTGGGAAAAGGAAATGAGCTCGCAAATTACACTGAGGAAAGCTGACGACAGTGGCCAGTAAGGAGATGATGCAGTTAGTTGTCAGCAGTCCTCCCGTGAACAAAGCCCTAGTGACCATACACACACATACACACATACTCACACACAGGCTTCTTAAACTTTCCATCCACAAGGAACACACGTGATACGTCTCCTGTTTCACCAGAATTTAGGAAAGAGAGCTCAGAAGGAGACAAGCGATACAAGAGGCAGGTCGCAGGGAGAAGGGCTTGGCAACCTGAGAGAGACAGAGAGAGCGAGACAGAGAGATAGCAAGCGGGACTGGACTCTATACTCCGCTCTGTGTGAGAGACTTGTTAATATTTCCAAGACAAATAAAAATAGTCCCATACTATTCTTTACCTCTCCTGTCACTACATGACAAATGGGAAAGAAGATTATCTACTACAAGCTACAACAAGATATAAAAACCGCTCATCCACAAGTCTAATATATATATAAGTCAACCACAAAGGAACCACAAAGTCTTTTATGACCACCTTAAGTCTTTTATGACATTTGGTGGCAGCGAACGTATACGAACCTCGTCTACGAATCAACATTGAATTCCTACAAAATATCAAGATTGAAAACAAGAATACCTCTCACAACCAACAACTTACAACCAGCTCCTGACACTTCTCTCCAACCAGCCCCCTCCGTCTCCCCGATCATCATGCTGATGCAGAGGTGAAGAGATAACACGACGCCTTGCAAGTAGTTTAACAAAATATTGATACGATCTTGCAACTTCTACGACGAACCAGCGAACTACAACCATCTACAAAACAACTCTATAATCTTCACGTAACTTCAAGCAGCAGCAAGAAGAATAAAAAACAAAACAAGTAAAGAAGAGGAAAGACCAAAGCAACAAGCACACAAACCCCAACCACTCTCTCCCGTCTACCTGCATCGCTGACGCAGAGGTCAAGACACGCAGCAAAACACCAGAGCCACATTTATAATGCATCTTACTCATCTTCACTCAAGTTACTCATCGCTACTCGTTTACTCACCACAGCTACCAGTGTGGGAAGTTGACGTCACCATATGTGTGCTGAGACGACGCCAAGCCGTGTGTCTGACACCCCACAACACGCCAATCAACCCGTGAAGAACAACGCTATCACTACATGCAACACCACCCACACCATTCCCACCACGGTAAAAATTAGTGAGTTACATAGTTACTTCATTTATACAATACACAGTGATAGACAATAAGCTTCTGCACAAACATATAAAACGTGCTGGATAGTTACAGCTTAAATACACATACTTACTTCAGTTATCTGCATAACTCAAACACTAAATAATCACCAACAATAAATATTCTACACTGTATATATTCATTCATTTATTATAACATTTATTTACTACCAACGAGTGTTACCATTTATACCTACATAAAATACGTGTTACATACATACAGCTATACATTATTATATCTATAAAGTGATAAAGAAAATATACCATCACAGTTACTCAGTGAGCGATTAAAAGAACTGTATTAAACATTTATTAATTAAAGCTACCTAGTGGAAACATATAAATTAAGTTACAAGGTAAACTAGAAAAAAAAAAAAATGGCCAACACAAATGACGTTAGCAAGAGTGAACATCTTCAACACAATCGTGAAGACAATGATTTCCACACAGTGCTGACACACATATTACCCACGATAGGTACAAGTGAACAACGTCAGTGTATATAGCTAATACTGTATATAGTGTATATATTTTTTATATAAAATAACAAAATATGGGACTATATTATATCATTTTCAGAAATACCTGTGCAATATAAACTAAACTTTAAAAAAATTTCCCAAGGAAATTAGCTAGTAATTATGCAACCATGAACAACATACAAAAAGCGTACACAAGCAAAGAAAAACAAACTATAGAAAATCAATACATACAAAAAAAAAAATTATGTAACAGTTGCATTAACAAGATGTAACTTTTATGTAACTTTAACTACAATTATGTACCTACAAACGATATGTAACAATTATGTAACGACAAACGATTGCATTATGTTACACTTTGCCAATTATGTAACAGTTGCATTAACAAGATGTAACTTTTATGTAACTTTAACTACAATTATGTAACTACAAACGATATGTAACAATTATGTAACGACAAACGATTGCATTATGTTACACTTGCTACAATTATGTAACTACAAACAATATGTACCAATTTATGTAACAGTTGCATTTACAAGATGTAACTTTTATGTAACTTTAACTACAATTATAAGGCCAAGACACTTATGTAATAGTTGCATTAAGAAAATGTAACTACAGTTATAAGGCCAACACAATTATGCATTTCACTACAATAACCCAAGTACATACTGTATTACAGTTAAATAATTTACTTTAATGCATTTATTCAAATATGTATACAACTTGTTTAAAATGTAATATTACTGAATAATCACTATTTACTATGAATATTATATGTATACAATATTCATACAATTATGTTACTTTTACAATATTATGTATTTCACTTAATTAGCTTATAAGTTCATTATAATGTGCATATAATATGTATTAATATGTTAGGACTATTAACTGTCGATGATACGCCATTTTCGCGCGGCCGAGCAGATATCAGGACTCCATATTATAATTACAAATCATAATAGATAGATAGATAAATAGATAGATAGACAGCCCTATGCAAGCCTGGGAAAAGGAAATGAGCTTGCAAATTAAACTGAGGAAAGCTGACGACAGTGGCCAGTAAGGAGATGATGCAGTTAGTTGTCAGCAGTCCTCCCGTGAACAAAGCCCTAGTGACCATACACACACATACACACATACTCACACACAGGCTTCTTAAACTTTCCATCCACACGGAACACACGTGCTACGTCTCCTGTTTCACCAGAATTTAGGAAAGAGAGCTCAGAAGGAGACAAGCGATACAAGAGGCAGGTCGCAGGGAGAAGGGCTTGGCAACTTGAGAGAGAGACAGAGAGAGCGAGACAGAGAGATAGCTAGCGGGACTGGACTCTATACTCCGCTCTGTGTGAGAGACTTGTTAATATTTCCAAGACAAATAAAAATAGTCCCATACTATTCTTTACCTCTCCTGTCACTACATGACAAATGGGAAAGAAGATTATCTACTACAAGCTACTCCAAGATATAAAAACCGCTCGTCCACAAGTCTAATATATATATAACTCAACCACAAAGGAACCACAAAGTCTTTTATGACCTTAAGTCTTTTATGACATATATATATATATATATATATATATATATATATATATATATATATCGCCAGAAGCTTTATTCCCGTAAGGTGTGGCCACAAACATATAGCCTCCACGTCGCCATGCCCCTCGCCATTTCACTGCGTCCCCCAGCACACACACCCCTCTCTCATATACCTCTCCACTCCATCCCTCCATCTGATTCTCGGCCTCCCCCTCCTTCTGCCTCCCTCCACCTCACTCACATACACTCTCCTTGTTAGTCTCCCGCTCTCCATCATCTCCGCATGACGAACCCACCTCAGTGTATATCTCCTAATGCTTTCTATCACATCCACATCCACACCACAATGCTCATTCACTTCCTCATTTGTCAGTCTGTCTCTCCATGCAACTCGACATGCTCGTCTCAAATAACTTGTTTCCACTGCTCTTGCTCTTGATTTGTGTCCTTCCAATAAGGTCCAAACTTCGCTTCCGTATGTCAGAGTTGGTATCACAATTCTGTCATGCAGCGACTCTTCAACTTCCATGTTCACTGCCCTGTTTTTTATCACTGCCTTCAAAAACCCAGCAACCTTTCTTCCCTGTTGTACTCTTTCAATCACCTCACCCTCTAAACTTCCATCTTTACTCATCACACTACCTAAGTACTGAAACGTACTCATATTTCCACTTCCTCATCGTCCAACCTCACTGTACATTCTGTCCGCCAATTCCACAAGGCCTTGTATCGGGGATCCCTAACACCAAGACGCTTCCATCCTGAACATTTGCGTTCCACAAGACATTTTGCCCACCTCACAGCGTTCGGTTTGGTACCAGCCCTTACCACAATATTGGAACTTTGGGGATGGAATTCTGGGGATGTCTACCTACCCCCAACAGTGCATCGTGGAACAGAATTTTATTTCATATGGTTTTGAAATATGTAAAAAGTATTTTCTTGTTGTATAACTTCAGCGAGAAAAAAAAAAACATGTAGGTAAACAGACGTTGTTCATTTGCTAAGCCCTTCTCTGTGTTTTAGGAGAACATCTACAACTCCTCAGAAATTGCCACCACCAACAACAACAAACCTCAGCGGACCAACAATGTTGGGAAAATCACTGGAATTATTCTGACCCCAATAGTCGGTAAGTGTGAATTGTTTACTTGTTATCTATTATTATAGTACAGGTTGCATAGGGAAATTACGGCTGTAGTCGCACAGAACACTGCTCCTGAACCTGAGAACTGGTTTTTCTTACCGGAATACACAGTACTGGTACCACAAATTTGGTATTTTTGTAGATGAGCACAGGGACTTATTAGGTAAAACCAAGGTGTTTTCCAATGGATTTTGATATGTTTTGAACGAATCTGACTTTCATTTCTACCTAAATCAGTACGGTACTTGTTGAGATATCCAACACCCCCATTCCCCAACAATAATGGGGGAGGGGTTGCAACCAGGGGTTTTGGGTGAGGAAAATCACAAAAAAGTAGTGATTTGCAATAAAAATGAAGGTCAGAATAATTCAGAACACATCAAAAGCTATATAAATAACTTGATTTCAACCTAACCTAACCTAAGAGTAAAATAAAGATAATTTGCAATGGAAATGAATACCAGAATCGTTCAAAGCACATTAAAAACCATCAGAAAAACATATTTCAAGGAGATTGCTCGTCCCTGTGAACTTCCAGAATAAACGTAAAAGTTGATTCCAACTCGATTTTTTACATGGTATTTCTTGTGGAAATTGATATTTATGGAGAGACCTATAAGCAGCTTTTGTATCTAAAATAGGTTAGGTTAGGTTTCGAAAATGGGATACACGGTGTATAAACCCCACAGATGACAATGGGACTTATGACCTAAGCCAGATTTGGTAGCTACTGGTAATGTGCCACACAAATTGTAGCTATGAGCATGTTTGACAAGTGTATTATAATAACTGGACTAGCATTATCGGTAAATCTATATTAATACACCTTTCTCATACCGTAATGGATGGTGAATATATTTTTCCTATGGTTCTTCCGTTGGAAATGATTGCCATATTAGGTTAGCTTAGATAGGTTAAGCCATGTAATTGAGGTGAAAATACTGTTTTTCCTATGTTTTTTTTTTTTTTTTATGATTTTTGGTTGATTTTGACATTCATTTCCTAACCTAACCTAACCTTTTCTTACAGATCACGATGTTTGCTATACAAAATCTTCAACTCCGGCAACTTGAACAGTTGGAAGAAATAGAAGTGAGAGTACCAAGGGTTGTCCTGAGAGATAGGAGTGATCCTTTTACATCTGTCAGTGATTATGAATTCATCAAACGGTTTAGAGTTCCCAAAGATTGCGTACACGATCTTATTGAGGAAATAAGACCTCGTGCACCAAGACCTCAACCTGGAAAAGGTATATTTCCCTCTTTTTATTTATTGTGTGTGTTATTATAGGATGCTTTGTTCACAGTTGTAACCACAAATGTAACCCATTACTGCTGGAATGCTAAGCTTCTTGAAAATCTTAAGTGCATCCCAAATTATACACCAGAACATTTTAGGTAGAGGATACTGTAGTAATGTGCATAAGCATGAACTATACCAGTATAACACCCACAACTGTCATCTTAGTCTCATAATTAATTCATTACTATTTAATGTTTAGCATTCAACTTTTCAATTTGTTCTGGCAAAATACATTTAGTTATACTAGTCTACAAAACTCCTTCAGGTAGCTGTATACTGTCAATGGTTCCTGTGTTAAATGTACTACCTACCCATTCTGTTCTCTCCATTTTAGACTGGAGTATACCCCTGCACCTACAAGTTCTTGTGACACTGAGGTACCTGGCTACTGGCAGTTTTCAGATTTGTCTGGCAGACTTGCTAACTATGGCAACTTCTTCTGCCTGTAGAAGTGTCGCACGAATATCAAGGCTGATCGCACACCCGGCACAGGACTACATCACCTTTCCAACCCCAGCCACTGAGCATGTGTACAGCCAGAAGTTCTTTCAGATAGCTCATCTACCAGGGGTTCTTGCTTGTGTGGATGGAACCCATGTCCCTATTATCGGTGTAGGAGGCCCTGCGGCAGAGTATTACAGGTGCCGTAAAGGATTTTATTCTATAAATGTTCAGGGTGCTTGTGATGCAGATTTGAAATTTGTCAACATTGTTGCTAGTTGGCCGGGTAGTACACATGATGCAAGAATTTTTGATTCTTCAAGGTTGTGTGCCAGGCTAGAAGGAGGGGGATATAGAGGGTATTTGTTAGGAGACAGTGGATACCCTTGCAGGCCGTATTTACTAACCCCAGTTCCAAATACAGGCAATCTACGTGAAGAACAGAGGAGGTACAATGCTGCTCATGCAAAAACTAGAAATGTTGTGGAACGTGCTTTTGGGGTGCTTAAAAGGAGATTTGCCATTTTAAGCATCCCAATCCGCACAAAACTTTCAACAACACGGGCAATAATTATGGCTTGTGCTGTGCTGCATAACATTGCCATCACTAGAAGGGTGCAGCTACCAGAACCTGAAGAACCATTGCAGGTAGAGGAGCTGGAAGGCAGGAGAGAGGGCAACAATGGAGAACAAGCGGAGGCTGGGGTACTAGTGAGAAACAGAGTAATTGAGCAGTGGTTCCAGGGACCCAGGGTAAATAATAGGTAAAAGGAATACAGTATATAGTAATGCAGACCTGGCTGATGATAGCATGTCTTAATTATTCAGTACTTTTATATATCTTCACTAACTTTATGTATTTAGTATGATGACATTTCATCAGTAATTTTTCATAATTATTCAGTATATTGAACTTTTTCAGTACACTTTTCTTAACACCAAGTGCTGGACATGTCTTCATGTGACTTTTAATACGGTACTGTAACTGTGTTCATGTTTCAGCCTTTTGCTAACTTTTATCACTACAGGCTGTCATGTTTCAAGATTTTTTTTTTTTTAAGAGAAATTTTTATATTCATTATTAATAGAGTGGAATGGTTGTTGTTTTTGTAGCAGTGTACTTCACTCCACTGTTGTAATTCTAACCAATACAAATTGTAGTACGGTCTCCCAGTGTTTGCATTCATCCTCCTAACTCCAGTTGAGAAACGAACCTAACCACTTGCTCTGCACCCCTCGGGACGGGAAGCCGAACCGAGAGAAGAGAGCATTTTAGTTTCATACATAATACTGTATATAGCCGATATCGGTACTGTTGAAAAAAGATATTCTTATCATGTGTATATTATGATAACTGAAAGTATAGTATATATTTGGAATACAACTGAAATATCTGTTTCAGGAGTAAACTTTCATTTATTCTGTAGTATTTCCATCAGTTTTTTCTAATTTCTGTTTAAAAAATGTCTTAGCTAGCCCTAGGACCTCTTTTAATTCATTACACACCTCTACAAATGCCTCTCCTGCATTTCTCACTTGTGTCACTATTTCCTGATTTAATTCTTCCTGGCCAGTTCTCAATGATTTATATAGTTCATCCTTTCCGGACCCAGGAAAACTTGCCTCTCGCTTACGTTTCCTGCTACTGCCATTTAAGATCCGCGGGGAGCGAGTTTTAGGTACTGCTGGTTCAGATGTTGGTGTCTCGGTGCTTGTTGATGCCCCTGATAATGATGATGATGAAGATGGACCAGGTTTGCAGGAGCTCATCTGGACTGGCATGTCTGTCTGCTCCTCTATCCAGTCCACTTGTGTGATATTGGGATCATCATCATCAGGCATCCACTCTGAAATTAGACATATTGCATTGGTGCCATCATTTCCACTTCATAAGCACTGCATCCAGGTTGGAGCAGGTCTTTTTTCGTTGCTTTGACTCCTAAGCAGATAGATTTATGAAATTAACTAATAATATGAACTTTTGTACACATTTGTTACAGTCGTCATATGTATTACAGTACAGTGCAAATAGGTATTAAGTAATAATCTTCCTATGCAGTGTTGTCCTTTGTTTGTATGTTCAAAATATTGTACGTGCACTACATAGAAAACTGGCAATGGCTAAAACACAAGGGCAAAATCACTACAGAACACACTTGTGTACTACACACATTTACACACCAGATCTGTCAGTACAGGAGTATTACTATGCAGCCACACATTTGCATGTGGAGATGTAAAGGGTACCTTTACCCATTTCTGCATTACTGTCCAGAACTTTCAGAAAATGTTCGAGCAATAAAGGTTTTAGCATGAAACAGCTATAAAAAAAAAATCTGAAAATAATTTATAATCAAGCTCTTGGCATTACTAACCAATATCAGTGTCCTGAACGACAAGTGGTGAAGGATCAGCCCGAAGGTCGCTATCATACTGCACCTCCGCAAATCCAAGCTCCACATGGATCAAATCGGCCACCAGTATACAGAGTTCCGTAATCTTGGGTGGAGTTGGCGGGGGTCCTCCACCAGTAGCCATCTTCTTTTTCACAAAATCTGCATTATCTTTTTCACTCTGAAAATAACCAGAAAATTTGTAGCTTGTACAATATTATGGCATAAAATTGTTCATAACCTATTGTTACCTAACCACTGAAAACTGTATCTAAATATGGAATGACAATTTTTGTGAATAGTTCAGTCTACTACGTACAAATGCGGCATTGATGAGGAGCCTACATGTGGTGGCACTGTGCACCCCAGGTATGTGCCAGGGATCCAAATCTACTCAATTTTCCCTGCACCTCACCTTGGGAAAACACCCTGGCCCATCCTATGTTCATTTCCTACTATGTTCATTTTATTCATGAGATTCTGACACTCATTTAAAGCTGAAATGGTACTTTTAATAATCCTAACCTAACCAAATTTCCATACCAAATGTCTGTCAAAATTTTATGAATCACATGGAAAATAGTAGGAAAAAACAAACACGTTTCATCGAAAAAACTGGAGGTGGTGTACTTGTAAAAATTTACCAACAAAGCATACCAGTATTTCAAATGGTCCTGTGCTTGTATCATCCTGTATCTATAAGCTAGCATACCTACACTGGTATTTATTGACTTTATTGCCGTTTCTTTAGCGGACAATCTTACCATACCCAATGGATTGGTGCTATCATATAGTGTATGCCTGTATGTTTTTTTTTTCGTGTGCAAATGAATATTTCTATTTTTAATGAATATTTTTTATTACAGTTAGGTTAGGTTAGGTTAAGTCAGGTTAGGTTAGGGTTCGTTAGGTTAGGTTTGGTTTGGTTAGGGATGGTTAGGTTAGGTTAGATTAGATTATTTTGGTTAGGTGGAAATCAAGAGCTCCCACAGGGTTAGGAGGTAACTACAGTCATATTACGGTTATTATTCATTTGCACAACAAATGAGGCCTCAAAATACTCAAATGAACTAAAAAAAAACTTAACTGGAAAAAAAAAAATTAAAAAACGGCAATATTTACCCCTACATTATGCCCTGCTTTTATTTGCCTATTATACTTTCAACACAAAAATAGATTCTAACTTACTTTGTTCTTATGTACTCCCAAGCACGTTTCAGCTGTGTGGTCGTCCTCGGCTGCAGCAGGGGATAAGCTGAATTGAAGCCCTGCGTCACAGAGTCCCACGCCAATTTCTTCTTGGTGGTGGCTGTAAAGTCCCCACTTTTATCCAGGATTACTGGCTTAGCTTTTATTAATTTGACCAGAGTTAATTTCTGGTCGTAACTTAATGGGGGAGACTTCTCTTTGTTGTGATCCTCCATGTTCACGTGAGCAAAGTCAGGCCGCCAGCTGTGCTTTGTTTGGTACGTTCGTCCTGCTTGGACCTACTCAGGGTGGTAAACATTTCACCTCCAGGGCTACCAACCGATGCGACTTTGGAGCGCGCTGTTGGTGTCAGACAATACCATGCTAGGGGAGGGCTATACCATCACTATGGCTTCTGTGGAATTGAAATGGATGATTGGGTTGGCCTGATAACTAGGTGGGGATGGTGATGGGGCTTACCACAACTAGAGGCCTTGTGGAATTGGCCGTGTGTCTTCACGTCTCTCGAAGACCATAAGATTACTCTTCCCTACATTCACCTTTACATCCGTTTCTTACACACTCTCCCAAACTCACTCACCAAGCCTTGCAGTTCCCTTTCTTCTTCATTTAACAGTACAGTATCATCTCCAAACACCAGAAAGGGAAGTCTCCAAATGCTGCCCTCTCTCATTAGGGCTACTCTAACATTCGCTGCCCCACCTTGTATCTCTTTTATAACTCCATCCATATACAGACTGGACAACCATGGAGGCATGACACACCCCAGTTTTGATCCAACATTCAGACAGAAAAAATTCACTCGGTTCACCAACCACACACACTGCAGCCTCAGAGCCCTTATACATACTCTTCACGGCATTCATCAGTTTCCCTTTTACTCCATATATTCGTAATATTTTTCACTTTCCATGTCTATCCACTGTCATATGCTTTCTCCAAATCCATGAGGGCACCAGCAAACTTCTTTCCCTTCTCCAGACTCTTTTCCATTGAAGACCTAAGAATGAATATCTGATTTATACAATCTCTTTCCTTCCTAAAACCTCCCCGTTCCTCCCCAACTAATTCCTCTGTTATTTCCCCAACTCTGTCACTAAGTATCCTACCTTATCCTGTTACACAAAGAAGACAAATCCCCCCATGATTACCACACTCTTCTCCTTCTCCTTTTCCATTGTACAGCAGAATAATTATACTTGACTTCTAATCCTCCGGGACTCTACCTTTCTCCCAGGCCAATCTGCACATCTTCCACTCCATTATCTCCCCCATGCTTCAGTATTTCATCACACACTCCATCAATTCCTGGAGCTTTCCCCATTTTGACTTTCTTCATTGCTTCCACTACTTTCATCCTACTCATATCTTCCTCCCTTCTGACCTCCATCCTTCTCTCATCCATTCCCCAGCCACTTATACTCTCATTACTTTAATTCTCTATGTTTAACAGTTCCTTAAAGTGTTTTCTGCATCTGCTCACTTCGCCTCCCTTCTCCACTATGAATCTACCATTTTTATCTTTCACTCTCAACCTGTCTAACTCACTGTACATCCTTCCAGAACATTTCCTTACATTCCCTTCTCTTTACACACACACACACACACACACACACACACACACACACCACAAACCCCCTTCTCCTTAAACTTTTCCCACATCCTCCTTCCCCCTCCTAACCTTGCCCCCAAATTCTCTAAATTATCGTCAATCGGCCACCCTTTTCCTTCAACCCAACCTCAGAATTCCACACCCTTTCTCTCCAAACCCTCCAAGATTCAGTTCCAACTCTTCCTTCTTCTTCTCATCATCATCATCCACTTCTTTACTTCCTCCACATTCATCCTTCACTTCTCCTCTTACTTCCTACCCCACGCCACTTCCCTTCCCCTCCACTTCCCTAATCCCTTTCACCTCTGCCCTTCCTCAAAGTGGAGTGGTCAGTCCTTTTCTTCCACTTATCAACCCTTCCTCTTCTCCACCTCCCTTCGCTTGCTCACTCCACATTGCTCCTCATCTTTCTCATCTTACTTCTCCACCTTTATCCCTTTCCCTCCTCTCAACTCACCCCCTCCACATTTCCTCCTCCTTCTCATCCAGCTCGCCTGTTTCCTTTCCCCTCCTCTCCATTTCCCCCTACATTTCTCCTTCACCTTCTCACCCCACTTCTCCACCTGTTTCCCCTTCCCTCCTCTCCACTTTCCACCTCCTCCTTCTCATCCACCTTCTCCACTTATTTCTCCCACCCTTCTCTCCACTTTCCTCCACATTCCTGGTCCTCCTCCACATTCCTGGTCCTCCTCCATATTCCTCCTCCTTCTCATCCAGCTTCTCCACTTATTTCTCCACTTCCTCCTCTCAACTTTTCTCCTCCACATTCCTCCTCCTCCTCTCCTCCACCTAACTTCCCTCCACTCTGTTTCCCCAACGTAAAATTAGTAATAGTGAGTGACCGCCATGAAATTATCACTTAGGGATGTGGAGGTAACAGTGATGGTTTACAATAGTTCTTTTACCTTAACTTGGCCCAAACTTTCGTCCTTTTGTAGATAACAGTAGCTCAGTGGTAGAAAAAAAATGGTATGGCTTTACGTCGTTCTCATAGCACTTCTTCGTGACTAACACCATATTACAGCGTTAATCTATTGTTACAGCTAAGCATTCAAGATGGAGAAATGGCAATTCTAGGCCAAGTTAGAGTAGAAAGTGTATAGTCTTTTGTACAGTGGTTGTCTAATTACTGTAATAAATTGTTTACTATACCACTTTTGCTCTACCTTGGCCTAAAATATCCATCTTTCCACCTTGAATGCTGAGTTGTAACAATAAATTACGGCTAAAAAATGGTGCTAGTCACGAAGAAGTGCTACGGAAGGGATGTAGAGCACTGTCTTACTCTGCCACTGAGCTACGATAAATAAGCTGCAAAAGGACGAAAATCTGGTCCAAGTTGATGTGAAAGGAGTATAGTGAATAAGATTTAAATGGTTACTAGGCTGTATTAGGATCTTGTTACTGATATTCTCGCGGGTAAGGAAGCTCCCTAACACCTTTTCCTTAGCGATTTATTTTTGGATATGGGTGGTTAATATCCTTTTGTGCGTTATTTATGCCGAGTATGACCATAATGGAAGGATTTATGTAACACAGACGACGATAGTATGGTGTAGTAAGAAAAATAAATCGCTTAGGAAAAGGTGTCAGAAAGGTTCCTCATCCGACGAGAATACGGGTTTATGACTCCTCCTCATCTGAACTAAATCGTCTGTCGTCAGCAGAATAACTTGCTGGATTTGTCTGTTTCTCAGCTGCTGGCCAGGCTACATCGTCCCGCCTTCTCCCCCGGGACTGGGTAAGTTTCCCTTGCTTAACTTTCTGAACCTCCCTCCCCCTCCTCTCTCTCTCTCTCTCTCTCTCTCTCTCTGTCCATGTCAATTCAAAAGCGCCGATCGAGCGTCTATTGTTAGAACGACGTCCACAGACAGGAGAGGAAAATGAAAATACAGACAGGTTGGAAGAGAGAGAGAGAGAGAGAGAGAGAGAGAGGGGGGGGGGTAAACAGTGCTGGAGAAGGAGAGAGAGAGAGAGAGTCTAAAATATCTCTCGTACCCCCAAAACAAAAAAGTAATCATTCCAATCATGCATTTTTTCAGTAAAGTATCAACCCTTTTTCTGATTCAACGATTTCGGCTCATCAGAAACTTTCATATATTTTCAATAATTTCTGGATAAGACGACACTGACGCTTGATTTTTTTTAGTATTATATTTGTCTTTTTTATTCAGATTGTTTTCCAAATTTTTGGATAATGAGACTCTTTGGATCGCCTGATATTTTATGAGAATTGAACCGAGTTTGGATTTTTTTTTAATGTTCAGGCAGATTATTTATTCAGGCAGATTGTAACTGGACTTTTTTTTTTTTTTTGACAGTCATATTTCGAACAATCGGCAAATATTTGTAGACGTATATGCCTGTGAGGTGGAGTCATGATTCCGGAAGCTTGGGTGGTGAAGGAATGAGAGTGTGGCCCATTTAACTTGGCAGAATTTGGTTATTGTCTATCTATCTATCTATTGCCAGACGCCTTAATCCCGTAAGGGGTGGCAACAAACAAATCTCCTCCATGTTGCCCTGTCCCCCGCCATTCCACTGCCCTGGTCCCAGCTCACACACCCCTCTCTCATATACCACTCCACTCCATCGCTTCATCTCATCCTTGGCCTCCCTCTCCCTCTCCCCCCCTCCACCTCACCCCCATACACTCTCCTCGTCATTCTCTCACTGTCCATCCTCTACACATAGCCTAACCACCTCAGTGTGTTTCTCCTAACGCTTCCAATCACATCCACATACACATCACAACGCTCCTTCACTTCTTCATTTTTCAGTCTGTCTCTCATTGTGACTCCACAGGCTCCTCTCAAATATCTCATTTCCACTGCTCCCACTCTTGACTTCTGTCCCTCCAACAAGGTCCAAGCTGCACTTGCATACATAAGAGTAGGTATCACAATACTGGCATGTAGTAGCTTTTTCACTTCCATGCTCACTTCCCTGTTTCTTATCACTGTTTTCAAGGAACCAGCAACCTTTTTTCCTTGTTGTACCCTTTCAAGCACTGCACCCTCTAAACTTCCATCCTTACACATCACACTACCCAGGTACTTAAACGCACTCACATTTTCCATTTCCTCCTCATCCAGCCTAACTGTACATTCACTGACTTCACTTCTTTCGACGACCATAACTTTACTCTTCCCTACATTCACCTTAAGATTCCGTTTCAGACACATTCTCCCAAACTCATTCACCATGTCTTACACCTTCCCTCGTCTTCACATAACAACACAGTATCATCTGCAAACAACAGTACAGGGAGTTCCAAACACTGCCCTCTCTCACTAGGGCCGCTCCAACATCCACTGCCCTACCTTGTATGTCTTTTATTACCCCATCCATATACAGATTGAACAACCATGGAGACATGACACATCATTGTTTCAATCAAACCTTCTTATAGGAAAATTCACCTACTTCACTATCCGCACGCACTGCAGCCCTATCATCCTTATACATACTCTTCAAGGCCTTCAACAACTTCCCATCTACTCCATATATTCATAATACTTTCCACAATCCTTGTCTATCCACCCTGTCATGTCCTTTCTCCAAATCCATGAGGGCCGCATAAAATTTCTTTCCCTTCTCTAGAAACTTTTCCACTAAAGATCTAAGAATGAATATCTGATATACACAACCTCTTCCCTTCCTAAAATCTCCCTGTTCTTCTCCAACTAATTCCTCTCTTATTTCTCTAACCCTTTCAATACGTATGCCACCATAAACTTTTCCTATTACACTTAGCAGACAAATGCCCCTATGATTACCACACACATCTTTTCCCCCTTTTCCTTTGTACAGGGACATAATTATACCTGATTTCCAATCCTCCGGGACTCTACCTTCCTCCCAGGCCAATCTACATGTCTTCCACACCCATTCTGCTATTATCTCTCCCCCATGCTTCATCATTTCACCAAACACTCCATCAATTCCTGGGGATTTCCCTATTTTAATTTTCTCCATTGCTTCCACAACTTCTATCCTACTGAAATCTCCCTCTCTTCTCACATCCCTCCGTCTCCCGGCCATTCCCCAGCCACTTATACTTGCACTTCTTTCGTTCTCTGTGTTCAATAATTCCTTAAAGTGTTCACTCCATCCACTCACTTTTTCCCCCTTCTCGACTAGTAACCTACCATTTTTATCTTTCACTCCCGATCTAACTTCTTTGGCACCCTCTGTGACTCTCTTTACGTCTTTCCAGAACATTTTCTTTCAAGCCCTCCACTTTACACTCAAATTCCTTCCAAATTCCTCATCCACTCTCTTCTTACTCTCTCTAACTAGTCTTTTCATCTCTCTTCCTCCCTACATATAACGTACTCTTCTGTCTCTCTTCTTCCACGCCCCATTTTCTCATCCACTCACTAAATGCTTTCCTCTTTTGTGCCACAGCCTCTCTCACCTCTTCAAGTCCACCATGCTGTTTCCTGCACCCCCTTTCATCTTCTCTTCACTCCACACACCACCTCACATGTTTCACATATTTCTTCTGTGAAGATCTTGCACACACCTTCTACGTCCCCCATCTGGTCCAATCTATATTTACCCAATAGCTCCTCCACTTCCCTCCTATATTCTTCCTTTTTATCATCCTCTTGTAACCTTTCCACCCTCCTTGTATGAACTACTTCCTCCTGTCCTTCCCTTCTTCTATTTCTCAATTTCCTTTGGACTTTGATTCTGACCACAACTAAGTGGTGGTCCGAAAGTCCACTCCCCCAGCCTCTATATACTCTTGCATCCATTACACACCTTCTCATCCTGTCATGCACACACACATAATTAATCATTGCCTTCCGTTCATTCAGTCCACCACCCACCCTTCTCATCACTTACCACGTATACCCATGGATCATTTTGTGCCTGAAGAGGGTATTAGCTATCACCAACCCCCTCCCGGCACAAATGTCCACTAAAGCACTGCCATTCTCATATTCTTTATTATTATTATTATTTTTATTATTATTATTATTATTATTATTATTATTACCATCATTATTATTATCATTATTATTATTAGTAGTAGTATTGTTAGGACTCCATATTATAATTACAAATCATAATAGATAGATAGATAAATAGATAGACAGACAGAGCTCCAAGCAAGCCTGGAAAAGGGAAATGATCTTGCAAGTTAACTGAGGAAATGTTGACAATACACAGGAAGTAGCAAGTCAGGGGATGATATAGGTAGTGTGTCAGCGAGATAGCATACGAAGAAAGCCTAGTGACCATACACACACATACACACATACTCACACACAGGTTTCTAGAACTTTCCAAGCACAGTGTAACACACGTGACACGACCCCTGCTACACCAGAATTTAGGAAGCAGAGGCAGAAGGAGACAGGCCATAGAACCGGCAGGTAGTAGGGAGAAGGGCTTAGCAACATGGAAGAGAGAGAGAGAGAGAGAGAGAGAGAGACAGACAGACAGACAGACAGACAGACAGAGAGGTAGCTAGCAGGACTCTACTTTATACTTCACTCGTGTGTGAGAGACTTTGTTAATATTTCCAAGACAAATAAAAATAGTCCCATACTATTCTTTACCTCTCCTGTCATTGCATGACAAATGGGAACGAAGATTATCTACTTACAAAGCTACTCACGTATAACAACCGCTCGTCTACAAGTCTAGTATATATATAACTAATCTACAAAACTTCTCTACAAGTTTCTACAAAGACTTTTATGACAGTATTAGTATTAGTATTATTGTTATTATTATTATTAATATTATTATTTTCCTGTCTCTGCGCTCTACGTTACCCCGTCCAAAGGTCTGGAAATAGGTATGAATAAACGAACAATCAGTATTTCTTAAAAAAAAAAAAAAAACTGAGGAAGGAAAAAAAAAGAATAAAAAAAATCCATACACCGGATTTCAGGCGTCCCATCTATATATCTATCTATTGCCAGATCACTTATCTGCCACCCATAATCCCATTCATTCATATGCAGATGACTCAACACTTCACAGTTCATTCACACTTGAACACCCATTCACAACGTTTAATATCTCTAACTCACAACGCAGTACAGTGATCTCCATAAATCAAGACTTATCTAAGATCATGGAATGGGGACAAAATAACACTCTATCATTTACCGCTAGGAAACCAAATAGTCTATACAGTTTACTAATAGACATATTGTCTGATTCCTATATTTCCCTCAGTGCTTCTAATGTCCGTATCTCTAAAGCTATTGAAATTCTCCGTGTTTCACTTAACAATGCCCTCCGTTGGACTCTCATGTTAGATCACTTGCTAAAACCACTTCAAAGAAACCTGGATTATTGTATTGAGTCTGTAGCTTCTTCACTGACAAGCAGTTGCCTTATTTATAAGTCACGTGCGCTCTCAGCTGGAATATTGCTCACCCTTGTGGAATGGATGTGAAGAGGTTGTACTAAAAAAGAAAAAAAATGGACAAAATTCAGAACAGAGCTATTAGAATTAATAATAACCCTACTATTACAAATGAACTACCTCCCCACATAAGATGGAATGTTGCCTTCCTTATTTCATTTTACAGAAACTTTTATGGCAAATGCTCAGATGAAGTTGCATCAATTGTGCCACCTCTCCAGGTCTTCCTTCGCTCTACACGAGCATCTGGTAGCGCTCATAACTAGCCTCTCACACAGCCATATTGCAGAACTTCTTCCTAACAGAAAATTCTTTTATTTCTCGAACTGCATCTCGTTGGAACTCGCTTCCCCAGAGTTGTTTTCCCTCAGACTTCAACCCACAGCTGTTCAAGTCTAACTGTTACAGATTTTGTATGGCTGGAGGACACCTGTAATCTGGTGTATGGATTATTTTTTTCATTCCTTTGATTTTGCTTCGTCTGTTTGGTTTTTGGGAAAAATAAAATACCGTGACGTTCTGGCTGACTTACTCTAAGATAGAATTTCTGGCAAATGTACTAGTAAGGATATTTGCTTTACCACGCGGGTCATTTATCATCAGATGATCTTAGTTGGTGACTGGGTGGTAACTTGTTAAAGTTATTATAAAAAGAGTTGAGATTAGACCAGAATATTCTTACTTAATAGTTTGAATGCTAGGTTGTGAAGAAAGTTTGATTTAGAGAGATTTATTACTGCTTCTGCGTGATTTCTGGTAATCTTAAATCGACTGAGTGATTCAGGTGATTTTGCTTTTAAGTAAAAGTTATATGCTAAGGACTTTTGGGCCATTGCTCTGGCACAACTGCTGTCAAACCATTTTGGAGAGCCCGATCCTTTAGTGAACTGCTGACTGGGTACGAACAATTCCATACCAGCTTGTATTAAGTCATTAATGTGGGTCTGCGTAGAACTGATTTACATTATCAACCTTCGTGTTTGAACATTCAGCCTGCTCTCTCCTTCCCCTTCACGGCGGGCACGCAGCACCCATCCAGCCACATATTTCACTCCGTGTTCTCTCCCTCTCTAGCCCCTTAATCCAGTGACGCATTATGGAGGTTATTCTTGCATTTTCCAGTCGGTTTTATTCAGCTTATGGTGGATAGGTTGAACTGGAGGGGTTGGATACAGCCTTCATTAACCCCTTCACTACTCCAGGGCTCGTTTTATAGTGCTCTTTTTTTGGTGCTCTTTTTATGATGCTTTTTTGAAGGTGCTCTTCTTAAGGTGCTCTTTTTATGGTGCTCTTGATAAGGTGAATAAAATCGTCTCGAGTCAGCAAGAGTTAAATAAAGGAGCAAATGCGTGCTAAGGAGTAACTGATGAGAGAAAGAGAGAGAGAGAGAGAGAGAGAGAGAGAGAGAGAGAGAGAGGACCACATTAATTTTGAGCCAACCACTAAAGGTTATATGTGTGTACGTATGTATGTGTATTTGTTGTACCTGTATATCACATAATACAATCTACATGTATGTATGTATGTACCATACAATCTGCATGTTTGTAAGATATGTATGTGTATCCTACGTATATATGTAATGTATATGTTATGTATGTATGTTTGTATGTATGTATGTATGTACACACGTGTATGTTCATCCCCCACCAAAACGCGGCCAGGGTTTAGATCAGACCATAAAGGCTGTAGATGCCTGACTGAGGCCAGTGTTTACACTGGGTCAGGGAACACGGCCACTTGCCACCACGTGTTAGTGTTTACACTAACAGCTGCATAGTTGAAACCACGTGTTAGTGTTTACATTGTAACAGCTGCATAATTGAAACCACGTGCTAGTGTTTACATTTTAACAGCTGCATTATTGAAACCATGTGTTATTGGAGCACCTTAACCCACTAAACCATCAAGCGTCCAGTCAACTATAACGCCACCACCCAATGTAATAAATGGTGTCCTGGGCTGCAAGAAGCTGCTTGGCTTGTCACTCAGTGCTGAAGCATCTCAAAGTAGCACTACAGCAATTGAGAGGATGGTGGGCGCACTCTCTCTCTCTCTCTCTCTCTTCGTGGTAGCATATATATATATATATATATATATATATACTTATATTTCTCGCTCTCTCTATTCTTGATAGTATATATATTCTCTCTCCCCCGCTCTCTCTCAGGCAACGCAAACCCAAACACCAAGCAGGATCCGATTATTCTGGCGGGGACGGGAAGCTTTGGGCAGCTTTAGGGGATCTACTGTGAGCTTCGGGTTGTTTAGTGAGCTTTATATTCCTTGATAAGCTTTTGGTGAGCCTTTATGATGACTTAGACTTTGATGATAATGGCGATAATAATGACGACCTTATGGTGTCTAGAGTGGGAACACTGAAAGAAGTACAGCTGGCATCATCATCATCATCATCATCATTATCGTCATTATCAGTCATCATCGTCATCATCATCACCATCATCACCACTATAACTTTTTTCCCACCTAAGAAAGTTTTTCCAATTCAAGTTACATCATCATCATCATCATTCAGACCTCGTTTCCCACCCTAGGGCAGGGTGAGGAGTAGCAATGTCCAGACAGCCAAAATTTGCCCAATACAATGGGCTACGCTTCCATTCACTCATCATTCAAGTCCCCGGAATCCTGGCTCTATCGGATACGCCAAAAACATTCACCACGTTCTGTAGTTTCACATAAACGTATCCAGTTGAGTCAATCCGGACGCTGGCACTTTAAAAAGGGGTGCCAAATCCCTGATCATGCACGTCTCTTCTCAGCATTCATCCAGCCAGCTCGATCTGTCAGTTTCGTAGCTTCACCGACTTCCAAACCTCTCTGTCTCACATACTCATCCACCATATCTTTCCACCTTCTCCTTAGCCTACCTCGCCTCCTCCCTTCTTCAGATTCGTTCAGATATATTTTTTTCACCACTCTTTTGTTATCCATTCTCCCCACATAACCATACCATCTCGGTACACTCTCTTCGATTCTGGTGTCCACCGACTTCCTCACTCCACGCCTTTCACGAATCACATTATGTCGTATCCTATCCACCCTCTGTACTGCACATACATTCCTCAGCAGACCCACCTCCACTGTTCATACTCTTGACTTTTCATTTTCATGCCACACCATAGTCTTACATCCATATGCTAAAGTTGGCACTAACGCTCATTCATGTAAGCCTCGAGCAGCTGCAGCACTCAAGTTTCTGTTTCTTATCAAGGCCTTCATAGCACCAGCTACTTTTCTTCCTTGTGTCACTCTACTTTCAACCTCTTTTGCACATTTTCCTCTCTTTTCCATCACTGTACCCAAGTAATTGAACTCTCACAATTTCCAGTCTCATTCCATTCACAGTAACATTGCACTGGGAGTCACCTTCTCTCTCAATAACCATTACCTTACTTTTTTCTACATATACTCTCAAGGCACAATGATCACAGACATCCGGAAAACTCTGCATTTATATATATATATATATATATATATATATATATATATATATATATATATATATATATATATATATATTTAACCCATTGGATCCCAGGGGTCCTGGGTGAGGCATGGCGCTGGGTGGGTACTAAACGTACCGCCCTCCGCCTATCGGCTCATGGTCGCAAAGCTCATAGGTCCCTACCCGGGGGTTCCCTACTTTATAAAGACTTCAAAAATCCCAGTTCTGTCCAATATTCCAGACACTGGGCTCCAATGGGGTATATATATATATATATATATATATATATATATACTTATGAGAGAGAGAGAGAGAGAGAGAGAGAGAGAGAGAGAGAGAGAGAGTTTTGCATTACTATGCATAGTTCTCGTGTGCGTAGAATGCACGCACACACACACACACACACACACACACAGGTCATGAGTCAGTCTGTCTGTCTGTCTGTCTCTCTCTCTCTCTCTCTTAACTCCCAGACACCAATAAACAATTGTTACAATTTTCTCATAAATAAAACATTTGCAGTTTAAAACTTTTTTTTTTGTATGTGTGTGTCCGACTCTGGGCAAAGGCTTCAGGGCCTATATCTCGGGGGCAGTAGCCTATCCCAGGGCCCAGTAGTCCTCCTACACCTCCACATGTCACCACTTCGGCGCTAACACCCACCGTTCATATTGAATACATGCTAGGGCTGTCTCATACAGGAATGGTGTATTAGTATTAGCGGGGGTATTTTTACGACTTATCGGCGGGTCATCTGGTAGATCAGGAAAGTCTGCTTTTTATGAAATTCAAATCCTTAAACTGTTCCCTGCCCCAGCCGGGATTCGAACCTGCCAGACGCCTTAATCCCATACGGGGTGGCCACAAACAAATCGCCTCCACGTCACCCTGTCCTCCACCATTTCACTGCCCTGCTCCCAATTCACACTCCCCTCTCTCATAGACCTCTCCACTCCATCCCTCCATCTCATCCTCGGCCTTCCCCTCCCTCTCTCCCCCTCTACCTCACTCACATACAGTCTCCTCGTCAGTCTTTCACTCTCCATCCTCTCCACATAGCCAAACCACCTCAGTGTTTTTCCTTACGCTTCCTAACACTTCCACATCCATTCCGCAACGTTCCTTCACTTCCTCATTTGTCAGTCTGCCTCTCCATGTGACTCCACAGGCTCCTCTCAAATAACTCATTTCCACTGCTCTCACTCTTGACTTGTGTCCCTCCAACAACGTCCAAGCTTCACTTCCATACGCTAGAGTTGCTACCACTTCCATAGGCTACAGTTGGTGACCACCTTTTCCTTACCGGTTTACTTTTTGCATACACCTCATTAACCCTCTCTTATGTGTTATTTCTGCCTTCTGTGTTGGTGCCTACATGATAGAAACAGTATACAAGACAGCGGTAAGGTGTAGTATGGAAAATAAATCGCTAAGGAAAAGGTATTAGGGAGCTACCTTACCTGACGAGAACAGAGGCACTGGAATTAGGTTTGAGCCATAACCTAGGAAATACAGGCTGTGACAATGGCCTCAGAGGTGACTACTCTTTTCACTCTAACTTGGCCTAAAATTACCATCTCTCCATCATGAATGCAGTGTTGTAACAATTAACACTGGAATATGATGCTAGACACGAAGCAGCGCTACGGAAAGGGTGTATAGCCGTAATATTGTCTTTTGCCACTCAGCAGTATGAAATTAACTGCAGAAGGACGAAAATCTAGGCCAAGTTGACGTAAAAAGGTTATAATTTAATTCATTAATGGTAACAGATCACCTATACGGTACTAAACTTAAATACCGTAATCTTTCAAATATTTCTAAATTACCTCGTTATTTTGATGTTTTCAGTTATTTAGCTAATGACAACAGTAAACATCACCTGTACTACACTATACACATTCCGGTGCCGTTTCATATACTGTTAAATTATCTATCTACAGCCCGACGCCTCAATCTCGTAATGGGTAGCCACAAACTAATCTACTCCATGTCGCCCTGTTCCCTGCCATTTCGCTGCCCTCCCCCCAGCTTAAACCCTCCTGTTAAATTACATACACCTCACGTCCCCTTGTTAACCTACTGTTAAATTACATTGGTATAATTCCAGCTTCCATCATTTCGTCGAACATGTCAAGGAATCGAGGTCTTAACAGTCCATCAGACCTCTCACTCATTTTCAGCATAACGTCTTTTCTTTCCTCAGAAAACTTTTCTACATTTATGTCCGTGATGTCCATCATGTTGGCAGCGTCTTCAGGTTCACTTATGACAATTGGAATAAGGAATAACCCAGACAAACAGCCGAAGATCATCCGGCGCCGAAACTCTTGGTGAAGCTCTTGAAGCGTAAAGGGAACAGGAAAGTCAGCAGCGGCCAATACCCCACTGAACGAATCATAGTAGGTCTTGAGGAACTCCTGCAGGTTGTCTTTACGAACAGGGCCATTGAAGCTGGAGTACAAGAAGTAGTTAAGGTCGAGGGCAGGAGAGGCTTTACGCATAATCTGCAGGTCCACCAGCATCACCTCCACGGGTTTACCATCATCATTATATCTGGCAGGCACAAGTTGAAATATTAATGTGGGCTTTTATATGTGTCAGTAAGTACTTATGACTGACTGAGTGACCGCAGACGGGAAAACAAGGTGTGAATAAGAGTTGCAGAATGAGTTTTTCCAAGTAACATTACGTCAGTGAATGAGGATAAGTGTGAGCAAAAACAATCGAATGAGAATGATAGAGAGCAAATGAAACCGAGACTCGGGGATACATGTGTCTGGTGAGTTCAGCGTCTGCGAGAGAAATCGTGAGCATCAATGTGGATGAGACGGAAAGTGAGCGAGTGATAACGGTAGGTGGGAAAGGGTGTGCAAAAATTCCCTTTTTCTATTCATTTATTTATAGGGCTGGATATGGTTAGGTCAACGAGGGTGGAGGGTTGAAAGGAGATGGGGTTTCTACGAGGTGAGAGGAGGAGTCTGTCTGTCAGGTGGCGAAGGGCTTGCTTTATCTCTTTCCAACTGCAAGGCTTGATGGCAGCCACGTGAGTTGTGTCCACACCTTTGGCAAAGTGGGCACACCTACTCTCACTGGTGGCAGACACCTATGGGCAATCAAGGCGCATCAAATGTAGGTGAAGCACATGAGATCTGTCTGGTTCACGTCCCGGCTGGTAGTGAGTGTTGGAGTTGTATGTGTGTATACGTACAGGGCACACCTGCCCACGCAGCTTTTACATGTTTGATGTGGGTGCACCTGGGTGTGTTCCAAGGACTACACTGGAGTCTCTTATAAGTCAACTCAAAAACGCTTTTACAAAAGCCGCAGATTCCACTGGGATACTTACATGATGACCCAGATACTTGGAGAGAAAATTAAAGGTATGTGAAGGGACAAGAAATACTCAGAATGATGATGGCGACCGAGGAGTTGTACTGAATCAGGAGCACTGTGGACGGCACATGAAAAATGAACACTAGCCCCAATTCTTTTTGTTCTTTTTTGGAAGAGTTGTCCCAGCACTGCCTTGCACACCAAGTACCTACATTCCGTGGTGTTTGCTATCATGGAAGACCCACTTGAACAGCTAATTATTATTATTATTATTATTATTTTTTTTTTTTTGGGGGGGGAGTGGAACTCAAATGTTGATCAGCTGTTTCCTATCTGTTGCACGTATTCTTGAAAATGCTTCAATTCAACAGTCTTAAGGTTCTGATTTTTGGTTGCTGCAGTTTGCCAGTTAATTAACGAATTTCAAAATACTCGGATCCCCTCTAAATACTGACCAATATCATCGAGATACTTTACTAAAGCCTATGATCTTCAAAAGAACCATATGGCAAGGTTGGTAATATGAAAATTCAGTACTTCAATTTTGTGGACATCCCTAGGTCAGGGAATATCATGTAAAACAAACTGGTGGAAGGGATGAACGAAAAAAGCTGCAAATTATTAGCCTATACATATCTAGGCCACGTTCCAATCACGAGGATATGTTATGGAAACGATTATTTCTTCACTGAACCATATAAGAAAATTGCAAATGTATGAAAACCTAGACCAAATTAAGACTGAAGACACATAAATGTAATATAACGCTTACACACTCACAGGCCCTACTCTTAAAACTGACACACTTTCCTCATTACACCTGCCCAGCATGAGAAGGGGTTAAATCTGGCCGTCACTCTCACTTTGAGAAGAATGCTCTGGCCTTGTAGGGGACCTCATGTGGCTGGGGTTATGATAATAATAATAATAATAATAATAATAATAATAATAATAATAATATAATAATGAAGATGATGACGATGACGACAACGACGATGATAATAGTGATGATGATAATGACAACAACAACGACGACGATGATGATGATAAGAACAGTGATGACAACAACGATGGTGATGATGATGACAACTGTGACAACAACGACGATGATGATGATAACGATGCTACGTACCTGAACAAAACATTGTTGTTCCAACAGTCCCCGTGTGTTAAAACTGCAAATTTGTAATCCACACGAAACATGTCCAAAAACATGTCCAAGGCATTCTCCTTTGTGTCCCTGATCCACTTCACCACGTTCGCATAATTCGGAACCTTGAGGGAGAAAAATGATTACTGGGAAATACTTTTGTTTTTCCTGTGACTGAGCTTCATAAACAAAAGTTGCAAATGTACGACAAACTAGGTCAAGCTAAAGTCACGATGAAGTGCTATGGAAAAGATGTAGAGATGTAGTAATGTTTTTTGTTTTCCTTTCCTGTCCCTGAGCTAAGGAAAAATACTGCATGAAATACTGTATGAAAATATACCGGGTATGCCAAATTAAGATGAAGAATTTATAGCCATAGACGCATAAGTATACCCTCTTTAACTTGGCCTAAAACTGGCATCTCTCTGCCTTGAATACTGATTCATAGGTAAAGATTAATACTAGAATATGTTGCTATACTCTTTTTACTCCAATTTGGCCTAGATTTTCGTTCTTTTTGGGTTATATGCCGTAGCTCAGTGGCAGACAAAAGACAATACTACCGCTCTGCATCCTTTTCACATGACTGCATCGTGACTTAGATCATGTTTTTCTGTTAAACTATTGTTACAATTCAACATTCAAGATGGAGAGACAGCAGTTTTAGGCCAAGTTAGAATAAAAAGAGTATAGTCACGAAGAAGTGCTATGGAAAGGACGTAACTCTACAGCACTGTCTTCGTTTGTCATTGAGTTACGTGATATAGGCTGCAACTGGACGAAAATCTAGACCGGGTTGAGGTGAACAGAGTATAGTGTGATACAGTATTCTCAAACAAGAGGATATTGAAGTGAATTGCAGAGTAAATCGGTAAAGAAAGGGCGTCACGAAATCTCCAGTCACCGTTTACAAGCAAAAGTGTTCCGTCAAGGGGTAGCTTATCAGTCTTGAGGCGGTATTCTCGTAGGAAGCTCACAAACATCTCTTCTTTACCTGTTTATTTCTGATTCTGTCTCGTTACTATATTCCTGTGTGTTATTCGTGCAATCTTTGTCGATATTAAAAAGATATATGCAGCAAAAACATCATGAATTAATGGGTAGTTTGGAAAATAAATGAAGAGGTGATAGGGAGCCTCCATGCTCAACGAGACTACTGTCCTGGTAACTGATTGGATAAGATAACGTGAACAAGGTCACGCATTCTAGCCGGATAAGGAAGCTCCCTAACACCTCTTCCTTAGCAATTTAGTTTTTGGATATGGCTGGTTATTATCCCTCTGTAATTTATTTATGCAGATTATGGCCAGATTCGAAGGTTTTATATATCGCAGAAGAGACCAGTAAGGTGTAATAAAAAAAATAAATCACTTAGAAAATGGTGTTAGGGAACTTTCCTAACCGACTAGAATATGGACCTAGGTAGATTAATATGAAAATTCGTTGCACTTTTTAAAATCTAATTTGACCCAGGCTTTTGTCCTTTCGCAAATTACGTAGCTCAGTGGCAGGAAAGGACTATGATACGGCTCTACATCCTCTCCTTAGCACTTCCTCGTGACAAGCACCAGAATCTAATGGTACTCTAGTGTTGCAGTTTAGAATTCGAATTGGAGAGATGGATATTTTAGGCGTTTTTTTTTTTTTTTAAGTGCAGGACAGAACCAAAACACACCGGATTATCGCTTAAGCAGAAGAGTGGATGGCTACAACTCCAGGAAATTTTAAACCAATACCTACACATGCTGCTGTAGGGAACTCTCACTTAAAACACACACACACACACACACACACACACTAATAATAACTGGAAAAAAATGAAAACTGTCTGTAAAAAGTAAGAGGTGCTTCATACCCAACAACAGATGAAATTGTGTAGCTGGTGTTCAAGTAAATAAATAAATAAATAAATACACAAATATTATGTAATAAAATTGTAATATAACACCGACATTACAGTACATACCTCACTTCCAGGATTAATAGTGGTAATAGCAGTAGTAGTAGTAACAATGATGATGATGATAATAATAATAATAATAATAATAATAATGAGAGAGAGAGAGAGAGAGAGAGCAATTAGTAATACTAACCTTTTCCATAACCACAGCTCCAGCTTCCATCCGCCCCTCCATCATTTTCTTGAAAAGCAACTGGATATTCTCATCCGTTCTCCACTTGTCAACAATAATTGGCCAAGTTTTCTGCATGTCTTTGTTGGGTAGTGCTGCTTCCATGAGGACAGACGCAGCGTGTAGCCTACCCATCTCCTGCAGCACCAGCGTGGCGTGAGGCACATCCATCCCTCGCCGTCTGTCATACATCTTAAATCCTCGTGGCCGTAAGTCTTCCAACAGCAGTGCCTCCTTCCTCTTCTCCAGACACGAGGCGAACCCCTTGGGAAACCTCATAGTGCCGTGGGAGACAGTTTTTTGTTTAATAGATTTATATCGTTTTGCTACATTCAATATGACTTGCATTGACTAAAACATCATAGAGCTTGTAATACCTGGAAGACAACTTAAAATTCAATAATAATACTAATAGTAATAATGAGAATGATAATAATAATAATAAAATCTTACCGTAGGTCCGTAATCCCTTGCTGTCTCAAAGCCTCATTAAGTTTGCTCGCTATTTCAGTGTAGCACGTCGATTCCTTCACAAAAACATCGTGCATCACGTCCCCCCTGTCGAAAGAATGGTCCTCAGGAAAAGAATGTGTGATTTTAGCTACGTATCTGGCCTCCTTCTCCTGTCCATCCTCTCTGTACCGCACCGCCACGCCTGTCACGATACTTAAATAGTTGTCGCCCTTCTTCGTGAAGTCCTCCACCCTGTAGGAGACCAGGCTGGCAGAGTCCCCCTTGTCTGCTTTCAGTGTGGCCTTGACCAGCGCCTCCGTCACCAGACATCGGTTGTCGGTGGTGGGCACTGCAGACACGGAGGATGTGCATTATAAAGGGTGATATTTATGTTGCCTTTGAGTTACTGTAACAGACCATCCTGAATTATAAATTGCCTAAGCAACTCAATATCTGTTTTATATTTATACAGATCATGTTAAAACTAGTAGCAGTAGTAGTAGTAATAGTAGTAATAATGGTAGTGGGAGTAGTAATAGTAGCTGTAGAAGTAGTACTAGTGGTGGTGGTAGTAGTAGTCGAGAGTCGCATAGACCAGCGACTCCAATAGCTTAATGTCTTAATTTACACTGTAATATCAATAAATATAAAATAAAAATAATAATAGTAATAGTAAATGGCTGGTAACCACAGCCGTTGGCGTGCTTGGGGCCAACGGATTGTAATATGAGGGTTAGTGTTAACCTTCACATTACAACTCCAAATGGTGAATTGTGATTAGCAAGGTTGGTTTTGATCTTCACAATACAATTCTCCGATGGATGGAGGTGATTATTGTAGTAGTAGTAGTAGTAGTAGTAGTAGCAGCAGTATAGTAGTAGTAGTAGTAGTAGTAATAGTAGTAGGAGTAGTAGTAGTATAGTAGTAGGAGTAGTAGGAGTAGTAGTAGTAATAGTAGTAGGAGTAGTAGTAGTAGTAGTAGGAGTAGTAGTAGTAATAATAATAATAATAATAATAATAATAACAACAACAACAAGCCGGTATGTAATGATGGCCAGTTTTCAGTGGACCAAGCTTTGCCAGCGACTGGAAGTGAGTTTCGACACAAAAAGTCATTTCTATATAGAGGTACTCCAGAGGAACATTCCACCCAGGAATCATGGCCCTTGTTTAATAATCTTTGGAATCTTAGCATTTCACACAAGGAAGGTCGTAGCTGTAGTGCTTTTCATATTTTCGGCACTTGATGACTTTTGCCTCCTGACCTGGCAGATATAGGTCATGCATGTACGAAGCACACTTGTAGTACTCATTAACGTCTATAAGCATGTAAAGTTTCATTTGGTTCCATCCACGCACTGTGGAGCAGGTAACTTGAAGTTGGTGGAATGGCCCACCAGAGGTACAACTTCTAAGGGCCGCTACCAGTGACTGGAAGTGAGTTTCGACACTAAATGTCACTTTTCTATGGAGGTACTCCAGTGCAACATTCCACCAAAGAATCATGACCCCGGCTTAATAGTCATCAGAACCTTAGCATTTCGTGCGAGCATAGTCGTGATTTTAGCTATTTTCACTGTTTTTGCATCTGATGACCTTTGACCCCTGACCTGGCCAATGTAGCACACACAGGTGTGCAATAGAAAGTTGTAGTACTATAGTCGCGGCACACGACTCTGAGGTTGTCATTATTGTACCCTGACAACCTACCTGTCAAAAGTGCTTCTGATTTTGTGTATAATACGATACGTATGTGATTCGTGTATAATATATTCGTGTATAATAATATTCGTGTATAATGTATTCGTGTGTAATAACATGATTCGTGTATACTTTGATACTATATCAGAGCACTTTTGACAGGTAGGTTGCCAGGGTACGATAATTTCAACCTCAGGGTGGTGCGCCGCGACTATAGTCAATATCTATAAGCAGGCAAAGTTTCATTCAATTCCATCTAGATGCTGGGGAACTAGGGGGGGATTTTTGAAAACTGGTACTGGGACTCTGAGGCAAATCTTTGCAGAGTTGCCACTCGAAAACTAGAGAGAAAGGAAAAATGGACGGCACACTTCCAACAGGGAATGACCTCAAGATTATGCCTAAAGAAGTCAGAGCTTTCTACGACCATTAATAATGCTTCTACAGCTCAAAATGTGAGAAGTACAAAAAAAGCGGGTTTTTGGCCATTGCTAGGCAACTGTTCGTTGCCTAGCAATCAAAATCTTGCTTACACAGCTAAGTCATAGGCTGGTCATTGTGTCCACGTTTGGTCGGAATCAGTTAATTCTAAAGGGTAGAAGTGCCTGCCACAATTTAAAAAGAATGAAAGAAGAATGCACAACTAATAATAAGGGCAGCAGGGGGAGGGCCAATAATAATAATAATAATAATAATGAGATATCCATTACTTTCAGAATGCACAAGGGGTAGTGAGTGCAACACTCACTGCCTGAACTCATTCCAAGTGCCAATATATGACTGTTGCCCTGTGACCTTGACCTCCAGTCGATTGTTCTATTACATCACCAAGCGATCTTTTACCTCCACACACACACACACACACACACACACACACACACACACACACACACACACACACAACCCACACCAGCAGCCTGAGCCATCCTTGCTATGTATAAAATACCACCAGCTGAGTTCATAGTGGAACACATTTTACGGACCACGCTGTATACAACAGAATGTTAAGGCGTAATATACAAAATAAATCGCATAAAGGTACTACAGAGCCCAAAATGCCACTTAAAATACAACCATTAGTATTTACATTATATATATATATATATATATATATATATATATATATTTTCGACAACCAAAGGTGCTGGAGAGAGACGCCTTCACGTGGTGGCACTGACATAACCAGATGGCTCAACTGCTCGGTTATACATACGTCCCTCAGCTACATGTCTATCCCACAAATAGAGGATGAGGGACTGCAGGAGGGAATTCTCGAACATACGGTCGAAACCCCCTCCTAACTCTCCTTCCCTTGATCTTCCTACTAAAGGAAATATACAGTATTTTTACGTATATAGTCCTCTCTTAGGAAAGATTCTACGTCCCCGTTTTTCCCGCCAGACAGTTCTGCGTCACTCCGCCAAAACATATTGCATCACTACAGCGAAGGGACTGCAAGTTTATTTAAGAATCCCTCCCTAGTATTCACAGAAATACTTAGGATCGGTTCAATATCGTAACTATACTTCATTCACCATCATTTGGCCCAGATTTCCACATTTTGTATCATGGATCACGTAGCTCAGTGGCAGAATAGGAAAATACCGTAACTGTAATTAAGTTACATCATTTCGTTATCGCTTCTTCGTGACTAGCATTATACTCTAAGGTTAATCTATTGTTACTACTCAGCACTGAAGACGAAGAGATGGTTATTCCAGACCAAGTTAATGTGAAAACCGTAGACGGGTCACATTTATGAGCCTTCCTGCGCAGTACAGGATTATTTGTGTTTACGTTTGTCACTTGCGCAATTCCAAACATACACAACCAAACTAATGTGAGCAGTAACGTGCAAAGTACGTAAATACAACATATTATGTATTATGGACAGTGTTTATCTTAGCAACTGAGGACAAGTTCAAGTTTCAGCAGAAATTACACATTGGCGCCGTGATGTGACGTAACGCGGCTCCCAAATAACTGATGCACTTACTCTTTAACTAGTGGCAGTGAGAGGTCGCTTTGTACAACTTTCGACGTTCGCTGCTCCAATGACAGTGATGGACTGAGAAGTGAGAACATCGTAGATGGGGAGGGCAGTTGCCGAGTGGTGCCTTTTTCACCGGTATTTCAGCTGCCATTGGAGGTGTTGCAGTTCCTCTTGCATGGCGATTTATCTCTCCTCTTACTTTTAAGTTTCTTGTATGTTATCTACATCGACTTAATATCGGCATAATTTGTAACAGTCACATACAGGAAGATATTTAGGTGCGACAGGCAAAATAAATCGCCAAGGAAAAGGCGATGAATCTCCAACGAACATTGAGGCTAGAATTCAAAGGTCGGATCTCATCAATTTACGAGATTTTCTAGTACGTCTTCCTCAGCGATTTATTTTTGCATAACAACCTCTTATCCCCTTGTATTATATCGACAAATGTTGAATATTTAACCTATAAAAATACATAAACGTAGAGATAAAGAGGTAGACTGAGGAAGAGGGGTGAGGAAGTCTTTTTGGTCCACGAGTAAACACGTCAGTTAAATATTTTACGGTGCATTGCCCTAAAGAAATCCCTGTACATTTTTCCGCCTTAACATTTTGAAACACTGGACGAAAATATGAAGTATTCTTCACTCACTTCATATTTATGTGTAGCTGTGGTTATTATTGCTAGTAGTACAGTAATAAGATGGAAGATTATATAACATACGTATTACAGTGTGCATTGGGTACAGTAATAAGATGGAAGATTATATACGTATTGCAGTGTGCATTCGGTACAGTAATAAGATGGACGATTATATATCATACGTATTACAGTGTGCATTGGGTACAGTAATAAGATGGAAGATTATATACGTATTGCAGTGTGCATTCGGTACAGTAATAAGATGGAAGGTTATATAACATCCGTATTACAGTGTACATTCGGTACAGTAATAAGATGGAAGATTATATAACATACGTATTACAGTGTGCATTTGGTATAGTAATAAGATGGAAGGTTATATAACATCCGTATGACAGTGCATTCGGAAACATTTGCTTAACGAAAAAGTTGTCCACGGCAACCATGCTCGTTGTGAACCCATCGACCACAACAGTATGCACAAGCGCTTATCGGGCTTCTCAGTGCATAGACACGCTCCTAAACATGACATGTCGTGCTTTAACATACGGGGCATGCCCATGAGAACTTTCGGCTCATTCCACCCAGCGGTTTGACCTGTACAGGGTTCCCAATGTCTAGCGAAAAGTCGGGCACAAAACTGCGCGTGGCTGGCACGCATTTATAATTTACACCATCACTGTCTGCTCGTCGTTTCGTATCTTTAGATGTACAACACGTCGAACTCCGAGGGGATCAATGTGGACACACACACACACACACACACACACACACATACACACACACACACACACACACACACAAAACGCTTACGATTGAATTCGGGAGCAAGCCCGTATTCTGGGTGGTGCTGTTGGCTCCGTAGCACCGTTTTCCTTTTTTATGTAGTATATATACGTTCAGTAGCGACACAGCCTACCTCAGTGGCGTAGAATGGAATAAAGAGGTGTGCTATATGAATCAAATCGCCGAGGAAGAGGTGCAACGAGATCTCCATGGCCACTGATAGCACGCTTCAGAGTTAACTGATGTTCAAGGTTGTTGTGCATATGTGTGTGTGTTGCTTATCTGTGGTTACCATCCCTGATTAGATACAAAGCCAACACTCTTGACTACCTAGCAATTTATTCCTGGAGTGGAATTCTCAAACATTTTTATGATCGATTTCCTGTCGTAACTTAGCTATGTGTTTTACAGGAAGATGTTGACTATCTATCCATTTATCTATTGCCAGACGCCTTAATCCCGTAAGGGGTGGCCACAAACAAATTGCCTCCATGTCGCCCTGTCCCCCGCCATTTCACTGCCCTGCTCCCGGCTCACACACCCCTCTTTCATATACCTCCCACTCCATCCCTCCATCTCATCCTTGGCCTCCCCCTCCCATGTGGAAAGGATGGAGAGCGAGAGACTGACAAGGAGAGTGTATGTAAGAAGAAGACAAGGGAAGATTTTTCACTCCTTTCCTTGATCATCCTGCAGAAAACAGGTATAAATTGCTCTAACTTTCGTCTCGTAACTAAGATTTATTTATGAAGTCAGAATAGCAGACAGGAAAATTCGACAGCCTCCTCGTCCCTCCTGCAGATCAAAGCCTAAGTTACGACAGGAATTGATCGTAAGTCCGTTTGTGTATCCTGCATCGGAGCATTAAAACTCTGTATTTTCTTTCAGGGCGACATGGAGGCGATTTGTTTGTGGCTACCCCTTACGGGATTAAGGCGTCTGGCAATAGATAGATAGATAGATTTTCTTTCAAGCCGTCTACATCCTTTAAACACCGATACAGTTCATACCAAACGGGTGAACAACAACATTTCATATACAGAATAAACAAGAAAGCTTCCTAAACTACAAAAATAAAATACAGATGTTGGGCAGCTGTGTAAATGAAGGAGGTCGTATTATAAAAGGCTATGGAGCTTTCGTAACTCATCTCTCTCGGCGATTTATTTTGCACATCATCCCCTTACATCCAACGGTATATTATTGATTCAAAGTATACAGGTATTAAAGCAAAACATAACTTGCAGGAGAATTTTAAAGCTTTCTGTGCAACTTAAAATACGACCCTCCGGAAATCTTAACATCCTCTTGTGTTATTTATACAGTTTTCATAGAAGAGTTTGTATCAATAGTACACAAGCGGATACTAAGGCGTAATGTTCAAAATAAGTAGCTAAGGAAGAGGTGTACCGATATCATAGAAGACCCCCCCCCCCAGAAGGATTGAAAATGTTTATAGATACGCCCCCAGGATAACGCTGATTTTTTTTTTTTTATGCGAGGAAGAAGGAACCAAAGGCCATGAGCCCGCAGTAACAGTTCCCTCCAAGAGAAAAACAAAATACAATATAGAGCCAAATTCAAGATCCGATCATTTTGAGATGCCTGGACACACTGCGTTTGAAAGACTGGAGATCATAGGCAGCAGGAAATACAGAGAGAGGGAGACAGTTCCAGAGCTGACCTGTTGCATAAATGAAAGACTGGGAGTAACGGTTAACTCTTGCATTAGAGAGTTGGACAGAAAAAGGATGAGAGTTTGCTGCCAGACGGGTGCTACGCGCCCGTCGAAGAGGTGGAGGAATGCAAGCAGATAGTTCAGAGGAGCAGTGACCATTAAAGTAGCGATAGAAAAGAGATAAAGATGCAACAGTGCGGCGAAGAGACAGAGGTTGAAGGGAGTCAGTAAGAGGAGGAGAGTTAATGAGACGAAAAGCCTTTGACTCCACCCTATTGAGAAGAGCTGTATGTGGGGAGCCTCCCCACACATGAGAGTTGTACTCCACACAGGGGCGGATAAAACCCCTGTATAGAGTCAACAATTGCGCAGGGGTAAAGAAAGACCGGAGTCGGCTTAGCACACCCAATCTCTTGGAAGCAGATTTTACAAGAGATGTAATATGATCTTTCCAAGATAAGTCCCGAGTAAATGAAACCCCAAGCATGTTCAAGGATGATGCAGGATTAAGCTGAATATTATTAAACATTAGTGGGTATACCTGTTGAAGATTTTGTCGGGTTGATAGGTGTAAGAACTGAGTCTTAGATGCATTAAAGACAACCATATTATTTTTACCCCAGTCAGAGATACGAGCCAAGTCAGACATTAGGTGTGCCATAGCCTCATCCCTTGTTTGTTGAAGTAACTGTTGAGATGGGCGTTGCGGGAACCGAATGGAAAGGTGAAGGGTGGAGTCATCAGCGTATGAGTGGATAGGGTTAGATGTACAGCTTAGAAGATCATTGATGAATAAAAGGAAGAGAGTTGGTGATAGGACAGAGCCCTGAGGAACACCACTGTTGATAGATCTAGGAGAAGAACGATGGCCGTCTACAACAGCGGCTATAGAACGATCAGAAAGGAAGCTAGCGATGAAGGCACAGATAGAAGGATAGAAACCGTAGGAGGGCAGTTTGGAAATAAAAGATTTATGCCAGACTCGATCGAAAGCCTTTGAGATGTCAAGTGCAATGGCAAAGCTTTCGCCAAAGTCACACCAAGGTCACATGCAGGAACGCAGCTGGGAGGGTGTGACACACTCTGCAGTGGCAATGATCTTACTAAACAAACATGCAGTACTTCTAAGCTAGGAATACAGGATCTTACTAAACAAACATACTTCTAAGCGAGGAATACAGGATCTTACTAAACAAACATACAGTACTTCTAAGCGGGGAATACAGGATCTTACTAAACAAACATACAATATCTCTATGCGGGGAATACATGATCTTACTAAACAAACATACAGTACTTCTAAGCGGGGAATACAGGATCTTACTAAACAAACATACTTCTAAGCGGGGATTACAGGATCTTACTAAACATGTACCTCTAAACGGGGAATAAACATGATCTTACTCAACGAACATACTTTGTGTAGCACTCTGTTGGTGAACGCTGTGACAGATGCACTAAGTCAACTCTTTTCACTCTAGCATGGCCCAAAGTGCCATCTCTCCATTTTGAATACAGTACTGAAACAATAGATTAACATTAGATTATGATGACAGTCACGAAGTGCAATGGGAAGGAAGTAGACTGGTAGCAGCCTGGTGTCCTTTTCTACCACTGAGTTACGTGAAAGAAAAGCTACAAAAGGATGAAATTATGGGCCAAGTGAAGGTGAAAGGTCTACAGCTGATTAAAGAAAAAAAAAAACGCAAGTCAGGGTGACGAGACGCGAGTGTCATGCTGATGTGTGCGTCTCGCCACTGACGCCCATGCACCTGACTGACGGTGGCACAGCAGGGTTCTCAACATCCATTCCTTTGCGACTTATTTATTACATTTCAAATTTTTCTTGTATGATATTTGGTTTTAATGTCGAGAAAGCTTACATAAAAAACAAGCAAGTGATATTCTGTTTAGAATAAATCGCTACGGAAAAGGTGTTGCGAAGTCATCAAAGCCAACTACACTTCATTCACCTTCTATCTATTCTATTGCCAGACGCCTTAATCCGGTAAGGGGTGGCTACAAACGAATCGCCTCCATGTCGCCCTGTCCCCCGCTATTTCACTGCCCTGCTCCCAGCCCATATCTCCTTCTCTCATATACCTCTCCACTCATTTCATCCTTGGCCTTCCCCTCCCTCTCCCCCCGTCCACCTCACTCACATACACTCTCCTCGTCAGTCTGCCACTCTCCATCTTCTCCACATGGCCAAACCACCTCAGTGTGTTTCTCCTAACGCTTCCTATCACATCCACATCCACACCACAACTCTCCTTCACTTCCTCATTTGTCAGTCTGTCTCTCCGTGCGGCTCCACATGGTCCTCTCAGATAACTTATTTCTACTACTCTAACTCTTGGCCTCTGTCCCTCCAACACCATCCAAGCTTCGCTTCCATAGGTTTGAGTTGGTATCACAATACTGTCATGTAGTAACTTTTTCACTTCCGCACTCACTTCCCTGTTTCTTATCACTGCTTTCAAGGAACCACCAACCTTTCTTCCTTGCTGTACCCTTTCAAGCACTTCACCCTCTAAATTTCCATCCTCACTCATCACACTACCCAAGTACTTAAACGCACTGACATTTTCCATTTCCTCCTCATCCAGCCTCACTGTACATTCACTGACTTCACCTCTCTCAAAGACCATAACTTTACTCTTTCCTACATTCACCTTTAGATTCCGTTTCTTACACACGCTCCCAAACTCATCCACCACACCAGTTAAAATGGCCATTAGGATCCCCTCCATGCAGTCCTGTTGCAGCATCTGTACTCAGGCCTCCCTTCCATACCATGGTCATACCATTTGCCACTTTCTTCCTTAGCCACTAAATTTTCCACTGTTCTTTACACATTTACCTTTCTTTTCCATTACTGTACTATGGTGCTCAATCCTTCCACCATTTCAGATTTATCATCATTCAAAAGGATTTCACATTGAATTGTCGTATGCTACAAAAGGAAAGCTTAAAAGGATGTCATTATGAGATAACTGAATGAAAACTCAAGTGAACCTGCCTTCTCCAACATCAAAGCTGCAGCTTCCATCTGGCCACTTTTCATTGTACTAAATACTGTTTTGTTTATCTCATCAATTATCCACTTATCAACAAGGACAAGCCATGTCTTAGCAGTGTCTTTGGTGGGCAGTGATGCTTCCATGATGACAGATGCAGCATGTAGCCTGGCCATCTCCTGCAGCACCAGTGTGCTGTGGGTCGTGTCCACCCCTCGCCGCCTGTCATTCATCTGGAACCCACCAGCTCGCAGGTCCTCCATCATTATTACCTCCTTGTTCTTAGCCAGGTTTGTAGCGTAGGCCCAAGCAAACCTAGGGGGGTTGTGGATAAGACTTTAATGACATTTGTAAGGTGTTACACAACTATTTAAGCCACTGCATACAGTCTTTATGAAAATATGTGGATGCTGTTTTCTGCATGGTTAAACATTAGTCTTACTCAGGATTTTGGCATGATTATGTATATGTAAAGGCCATATGAACTTACTAATCGCTGTAGTGACCGGGATGTGAACTCTGGCCCACGTGCTCACCTGGCATGCACACAACACCAGAGCCAAAGAGGGGATCCCCACATTGGTTCTGACAACATAGGCTTACATAGAACCCCATTATATATAGACATATTCTAAATCTAATGGTATGGAATCTACAGTGTGACCTAGGCCAGCAATGAGAAAGACATGCATTCACTCAGGTAAGGTTAGTATTTCAGAATCTGAAAATGGAACAATTACCTCACATTATGTAATGATTCCTGATGGTTTACATCAACTTTCCCAAACTACACATGAAGTTTGACAAAGCTTTCACCGCAAATGTTGCATAACAATGTTTTTGACAGTTCACCACTCCCGAGGTGGATGGCAAGCTGGTGATAGGGAGAGCTGGAGCTCCCGTTTCACCAGCCCTCAGGACTTGATCCTGACCATCTCCCTTTTCTGAATATTTTCAGTGCATTCATTTACACAGAGAGTAGGCCAGCATGCTCTCATAATACCTCTACCTTCAACTGTCTACACCACACAACATGCACATAACATATCACACCTTCTGTTCACACCTTTAGTAATGGCCGCTGCAATCTTACAATCAAATGAGGTGGTACCTCGGATTGCCACCACCGGCAGGGTAGGGCTGGAGGCACATGGTCCTCCCGGTCGCCATCAAGCGACTGTGCCGGCAGCGACTGTTGCTATTTCCGGGAATGCTCATCGGCGAAGAGGTGATGGTGTGGCCTTATTCTTTACCAACATCCGCGGCCTTACCACAAATTTAAACTCAGTTCATTTTTTCCTTCAGTCCATATCCCCTTTGGCCCTTTTCCTCACAGAACCACAAATCTCACCCTCTACCGATATATCTCCATTTTGTTTTCCCGGTTACCATCTCCTTACAAACTTTCGAAACAAGGGCGGCACCTGTTGTTATATCAAATCCCAATATGCAGTTGATACTATTTGAAACTTCACTTCATCCAGTTTTGATTACTCATTATATAAATTAAATTGCCAAAACATTACCAAATATATCTGTGTAGTTTATTGTTCCCCCAATGCTTCTTCGGAACCCAGTGTATTTGATTCCATATCCACTCAGTTGAGTAACCTTGACCTTCTCCTTGGCAATGAAATGACCATTTTGGGTGATTTTAACATACACAATGTTGAATGGTTATTGCATTCTGCCCGGACTGACGACGCTGGTCTAGAATGCGAGCTGTTTGCGGAATCGTTTAATCTCACCCAGTTGGTAAAGCAACCAACCAGAATACCTGATAATCCTGACCATAATGCCCATCTCTTGGATTTATTCTTGACAAATAATCCAGATCAATACAGGATAGAGGTACTGTCACCACTTGGATCCTCTGACCACAATCTCATCAAAGCCTCATTAGTTAACCCTCCTACACCTCCCCATTCCGAACCTGTCAGGGTGACCCGATGGCACTTTGACAGGGCAGACTGGGATGGATTTAGAAATTATCTTGCTGACGTTCCATGGCAGTCTTTCTTCTCTAGTGATCCCAATTCTACCCAGTGCCACATTTGCGACTTAATACTAGCTGGTATGGATTTATTCATACCAAGTCAACAATTCACTAAAAGATCAAACTCTCCAAAAATGGTTTGATGGCAATTGTGCCAGAGCAACAGCCCAAAAGTCATTAGCATATAACTCTTACTTAAAATCAAAAACATCTGAATCACTCTCCCAATTTAAAATTGCTAGAAATCATACAAAAGCTGTATTAAATCTATCTAAATCAAACTTTCTTGAAAAGCAAGCATCAAAACTACTTAACAACCTTAATGACAATAGAATATTCTGGTCAACACTTAATTCTTTCAATAATAACTTTAACAAGTCATCTTCCATTCCCCCACTAAAATCTTCAGATGGCAATATTACAAATGACCCAGGTGGGAAAGGAGATATCTTTGCTAGTACCTTTGCCAGAAACTCTACCATAGATGATACCAGCCAGAATGTCTCAGTACTGGAACTTGATTCTCCCGAAATTGCCCCACTTAAAATACAGACAAGATTCGTAAAATCCATCCTAGACAATTTACCTACCAACAAAGCTCCAGGCCCAGATGGAATTCCGCCAATTGTTTTGAAAAAGTGTTCCCCTGAACTTGCCTCTGTCCTAGCCAAATTATTCAGACTATGCATACGTACTTCTTTATTCCCAAATTCATGGAAACAAGCCAATATCCACCCAGTTCCGAAGAAAGGAAGCTCGTCTGACCCCTCCAATTACAGACCAATAGCTGTCACATCTTCTCTTGGTAAGGTATTTGAAACTTTGATTAATAAGCATATTGTTAAACATCTTGAATCCAACAACTTAATTAGTGATAGACAATACGGTTTTCGCCACGAAAGATCCACCATTGACATACTCAATCTCTTAACTCATACCATCCATCAATCAATTGATCTTTTTGGAGAAACTCATGCAGTAGCTCTTGATATCTCTAAAGTTTTCGACAGAGTATGGCACCGTTCCCTGCTGTCCAAACTCCCTTGCTATGGACTAACGTCTTTTGTTCCTTTGATTTCTTCTTATCTTAGTGACAGGAAAATAAGAGTAAAAGTAGATGATGTATATTCGAGTTTCCACTCAATTAACGCCAGCGTGCCGCAGGGATCAGTTCTGGCGCCAACCCTATTTCTGGTTCATATTAATGATCTCTTATCTGTCACTCACAATCCCGTTCACTCATATGCAGATGACTCAACACTCCATAGTTCATTCACACTCAGACATCCATTTACAAAGTCTAATATCACTACCTCTCAACTCAGTACAGCCATCTCCATAAATCAAGATCTAGCTACAATCAGTGAATGGGGACAAAACAACCTTGTCTCTTTTAATGCTAGTAAAACTAAATATATACAGTTTACTAATAGACAGATATTGCTAGATTCGTACATTACCTTCAGTGCTACTAATATTCCCATCTCCAAAAGTATTGAAATTCTTGGTGTCTCACTTAACAGTGCCCTCAGCTGGACCTCTCATGTCAGATCACTTGCTAAAACCGCCTCAAAGAAACTTGGATTATTGTACAGAGTCCGTAACTTCTTCGCCGATGAGCAGTTAGCTATAATTTATAAGAGTCATGTGCGTTCTCAGCTTGAATATTGCTCACCCTTGTGGAATGGTTGTGGAGGGGTTGCATTAATACAACTAGACAAAATTCAGAATAAAGCTGTTAGAATCATTAACAACCCTGCCATTACATATAAACTACCTCCCCTGCAAGTAAGAAGGAATGTTGCCTCCCTTGCATTATTTTACAGATATTTTTTTGGCAAATGCTCAGACGAAGTTGCGTCCATGGTGCCACCTCTCCATGCCTTCCCTCGTGCTACACGGGCATCTGGTAGCGCTCATGACTGGAATGTCACTCAACCATATTGCAGAACTTCTGCCTATCAGAATTCTTTCATTCCCCGAACTGCATCTCTCTGGAACTCGCTTCCCCAGAGTTGTTTTCCTCCAAATTTCAACCCACAACTGTTCAAGTCTAACTGTTACAGATATTTTATGAATAGAGGACACCAGTAATCTGGTGTATGGATTTTTTTTTCCCCATTTGTTTTTCCTTCCTCCGTTCTGTTATTTAAAAAAAAAAAAAAAAAAAATGATTATGTCATTTATATTGGTGAACCATATTATTCTTATATATTATTTTCAATATCTATAAAGTGGTCTATCTACCTATCTACCTACCGCCAGATGCCTCAGTCCCGTAAGGGGTGGCCAGAAACAAATCGTCTCCATGTCGCCCTGTCCAACACCATTTCACTGCCCTACTCGCACCCCCTTCTCTTATATACCTGTCCACCTCATCCCCTGATCTCATCCTCGGTCCTCCCCCTCCCTCTTCCCCCCTCCACCTCACTCGCATACTCTCTCCTCGTTAGTCTCTTGCCCTTCATCCTCTCCACATGGCCAAACCACCTCATTGTATTTTTCCAAAGACTTTCTATCACATCCACATCCACACCACAATGCTCCCTCACTTCCTCATTTGTCAGCCTGTCTCTCCACTTAACTCCACATGTTCCTCTCAGATAACTCATTTCCACTGCTCTCTCTCTTGACTTGTGTCCCTCCATCATATATATAGTATAACATCAACATCAGAAAAATATAAATCTTTTTACTTTTCTAGCTATAAATATTCAGGAATGCAATTTCTTCATTACCCTTCAAACTTCTTTTCTTCCCGTCAATGCATAGCTAAAAAGCATACTGTATTCAAAATTGTGGATTAAGGCTACCATCATTATTATATCTGAAAAACCGAAAGTAGTGCTAATGAATTAAATGATAAAGGCTGATTTTAAAAAGCTTATATCATCAACAAAATGTCTGGCTATTAATTTACACTATAAATTGTTACTGATCATTTCAAACCTCCAAAAATATATATGAAGCATGAAAACGGCTAAAATATGACAACATATATGGCAGGAAAAGACGAGAAAATATATATTATTTTTTTTTGACAAGTCACCCACAGAGAAAAATGGGCACTCTGTGTGTGTGTGTGTGTGTGTGTGTGTGTGTGTGTGTGTTCTTACCTGATTGTATCTTTACAGGAATGAGTCATGCACGTACTGCCCCGTGTCTTAAACCATTTTCATCATACATCTTAAATTTATGAATTGTTTTGGCACACACTGTTTCATTCGGTAGTGCATTCCACTGATCATTTTCCCTATTTGGGAAACTAAATTTCCTTACGTCTTTATCGCCTCTCTTTTTATGTAGTTTTTTGTAGTGTCCTCTTGTTGATATGCATTTATGTAGCATGATCATGTCTCCTCTTTTCCTTCTCTCCTGTAGTGTTGGCAGAGTCAGTTTTTCTAGTCTTTCTTCGTAGCTTAGATACCTTAAGCTTGGTACGCATCTCGTAGCGGCCCTTTTAACTTTTTCAGTCTTATCTATGTGTTTTTTGAGATGAGGATTTCAGACTACTGAGGCATACTCCTGGGTTGGTCTGATGAATGATGTTATTATCTTTCTCAGCATGTCTTCATTTATGTACAGTATGTGAATGTTATTCTCATATTTGCAAGTAGTGTATACATGTTCCGTACCTTCTCACTGATGTGGTCAGCCGGAGATAGTTTGTTATTGATAATCACACCTAGATCCTTCTCTCTTTCTGATATGTGTAGGGTTTTACTTCCTAACTTATAATCCCAGTCTGGTCATTTTCCACTTTTACAAAACTTGATTAGTGGTAGGTGGTGGCGACCATCATCCGCTCACTTGATGTAGTGCTGCCTATTTCTTCCTTAGCCTTTATCATTCTTTTTCTGTGCCTACTCTTCTCTTTTCCTATTTCTCCCATTTTTCCTGTCACTTCTTATTGCTTTTCTTTCCTTTACAGGTGGCTTTACATTGAGTGACAAGCCAAATGGTTTCCTGTAAGCCAAGAAATCATTTACAATGCTGGGTGGTAACCATATAACCAAACCATACTTGTCAGCAAGTGGGTTGGTGGAGGGTTAGTGCCCCTCCCCGTAAAACAAATAACTTAAAGGCAAATGGCCACCCCTTATGGGATTATGGCATCTGGCAATAGATAGATAGATAGACAAAACTTGATTACACGACACTCGTCCACACTGAATTTCATTTGCCATTTATTACTCAGTTCATGAAGTTTATTTAATTCTTATTGTAGCTCTTTACAGGAGTCTATGTTAGTAATTGTCTTTCGTATTTTTGCATCATCGCCGAACATATTTAGATGGATTTAATTTCCAGTGTTACTGTATGTCATTTATATACACTAAAAACATAATTAGTGCCAGCACTGAGCCCTGTGGAACTCTGCTGTCACTTCTCTCCATGATGAGCAATTTCCCCTTAGTACTGTTCTCATTTCCCTTTTTCTGAGAAAATCTTGCATCCAACAGTACAGTTTGCCTCGGATTCCTCCTTGATGGTACAGTTTCCATAAAAGTCTTTGGTGCGGTACTCTGTCAAATGTTTTCTTGAGATCTAGATAGATACTGTCCACCCACCCTTCTCTTTTCTGTAATGTTTCTGCAACTGTCATAGTAGCTTAATAGATTAGTAACACATGAGTTTCCCTTTCTAAAACCAAACTGCCTTTCTGTTATCATATTGCGTTCTTCTTGATGGTTTACCCAGACTTTTCTTAACAGTTTTTCCAGTATCTTACTTACAACACTGGTTAGTGATACTGGTCGATAGCTGAGTGGATTTTGTCTGTTACCTATCTTAAATAAGGGAACAATGTTTGCTGTCTTGCAAATATCAGGTAGTTTACCTTGAGCCAAGGATTCCTTGAATATTGTGTGTGTGTGTGTGTGTGTGTGTGTGTGTGTGTGTGTGTGTGTGTGTGTGTGTGTGTGTGTGTGTGTGTGTGTGTGAAAGCCACATGTAACTCTGATTCCAAGATGATTTATACATCAGAAAAAGAGAAAAAAAAAAAGGTTTGTGAACCATGCCTCTTGCATCATGCCATGGAACCGTAGAAGGGGAGGTAGAGAAATGGGTGTGGTGAACAATGGAAAGTGTGGGATGAACAGGAATGTTGATGGGCAGTGGGGCTGGGACAGGAAAGTATACCCTGTGAAAATGGATGGTGTAGTATTAATGATTTTAGAGCCAAGAAGGTTTTTCAAAACACCGTACAGTGCCCTCCAAGAGTAAAGGTGTCGTGGAGGTAGAGAAATCAGTGTGGGGGACAAGAAATAGATGAGCTGAGCTTGAACCATGATGGTGGGTGGGAAGGGGGTCATGATAGTATACCCTGTGAAAATGGGTGCTGCAGGGTCAATAGTCTGGCTACTATTTCAAAGTGTTGCCTGAGAAGATGATGTTAGTGTTGTTCTCATTAGCCTGACATCTTGTGACTCAGACATGAATAAAAATGAATATGACAGATTACCAAGTGAAACTGAATGTTAGAGAAAGTCAGGGATTTGCAGTAAAAGTTATGAACATCCACTGAATTCTATGATAAAATATAATATGAGGTGAATTAAAGTAAATAAAAGTGTGGGCAGAACTGTCATTTGAAGGGAAGTATCTGTAACACAGAGAGTTGCTGGTCCAGCGGAAGACTGACTTAAGCTTGTGGCCCACAACAGGTTAAGTACTTTGCACAAAGAGTGCGTTTATAATGGGGGAACAAAGTTTGGATGGTTAAGCCTGCAAGGTGGAGTTCGAATTCCAGGCGCTTGAACAATGGATAAATGAGTGTCTGGCCCATACCACTGGCATGTCACTATGTAATTCTCCCTGTACTGAGCTATTGTCTCTCCTTGCTTTCTGTACCTTGCCTCACACCATCCTTAGGTGAGAAAATGGGGTTGGAATAATTAATGAAAACGGTGATGATGATAATGATTGCAATGGATCCAGTATTGTACTGTTGAATGTATCAGATACCTCACATGAGTTCAGCCATTCCTGTCTTCTTCATAACTTGGTTCAGCTTAGGAATTATCTCAGTGTAACAAGCTGCTTCTTTTGCAGCAATATGAGTAAGCATTCCTACAATAATGGGAGCGGAGTCCTTGATCCCTGGGTGTGTGATTTTAGCTACGTAGGTCTTCCCCTGAGGCAGATCCCCTTCCCTGTCCCTGTCCCTGTACTACACCACCACACTGGTCACGATGCATGCATAATTGTCGCCCATTTTGGTGAAATCCTGCTCTCTGAAGGACACAAGCTTGGCGGTGTCTCTGCTGTAGTGATCACATTTGTAGTGTCAGATGTTGTGGCCACTGGAAAAAACATAAGAGGAAAAATGTTAGTACTCTGGCACATTAACACTACAATGAGTGCTATTAAGCAAATGCAGATGTAAAACAACAGGATACGTAATCAAGAGAGTAAATTAAAGTTCTTCTAGCCGTAAAAGTCAGTTCCTTAGTAAATAGCTTTTGAATTGCTGGACTGTAGTGATGTAAAGTTCAATCTAAAATGAGTTCAGTGACATGTAGAACTTTTAACCTTGGTCAACTGGGGCCTTATTTAATCACAGGTGAAGATTTATTATCAATCAGACCCCAGACATGAAATATCAAACTAGTTCCTGAACTCCAGATGTCCATCTACCACACACCAACAGAGGACTGATTCCTAAGAAAGATCACACAACACCACTTGGGTGCTAATACTCGCATCTATATCATTGTATGCTAGAGATTTTTCATTGAAAACTAATGTACTTTCATTTCAGTTGTATGGGAATAATAACCCATTAGAACAACCTACAAGAAAACCTTCATTAATGAAATTCATATTCCTGAATTATTCCCATCTAAGCACACACACTTCTATTCTCGGATCATTCGACTTCCTTTTCTCTGCATCTCATAAATTTCTGTTTCAAAGCAACCCAGATTACGCACATTTCTTTATTTCATTTCCATTGCTTCCACGTTTGACTTTTAAAGCTCAAGTCACACCAGTCTCACACCCATATACTAATGTGGACACTATCCCATCTTCATGCACTCCTCTTGCAGCCTTTGTATCCTGTCCTCTTGTTTTGTTTCAAAGACTTCATAATATTACATTTTCCTTTATGTATATGTCTTTTTTTGTGTGTGTGCCTGAACTACGCTGCTAACCAATTTCTTTTCATATTCAACATTTTACACTCACTGACTGAGGTATTTAAATTCCTCCCCCAATATAAGTCTCCCTTTGTTCACATGTCTCTAGACCAGCAATTTTGCCTTATTTATACTCACAGATATTCACATTCTACGAATATCCCATTCCCTTTCAGCATGCAGCATTGCACACTGGCTTCTTAGCTAATCCCACTCTGTGTGAATATATATATATATA
>NC_136978.1:45248140-45275640 GCF_032717465.1 Coenobita brevimanus
GCTTAAGCTAGGAAGATGAAATTGTACTACAGTATAGCCTTGAGACGGACGCACACCGGCGGGAAGCATGGCTCCAATCCCCTGATTCTTCTCTGAGATCGCCTGGGGTAACAAATTGGGACTTTTCCCGATACTCCTAATGTCACCTAATTTTCCACGAAGGATTAAAGCTAGAGCAATCAAACTTGGTGAGTTTATAGACTGTGATGACCTAAGGTGACATGCACAAGATCAGTGACCATGACCTCAAGGTCCATTTATAGCTCAGCTTCTAGTAGGCAATGGCCGTGCGAAGTTTTTCTTTTCCAAATTGTCGTTGAACAGTTAATGGTGTTCTAGTTATTATTATTATTATTATTATTACTATTATTATTATCATTTTTATTATTATTAATTCCAGTAACCATACTCATTTGCCTCTAAGGAATGTAATTAGCTCTCTCTCTCTCTCTCTCTCTCTCTCTCTCTCTCTCTCTCTCTCTCTCTCTCACACACACACACACACACACACACACACACACACACACACACACACACACACAAATCTTACCAGCCTTGATTCGTAAATGGCTTCAGTGACATTTGCAACTGCACAAATTCGATGTTCTGTTGCAGTGTGTTATAATCCTGTGTCCCTGGGGATTGTGTTGGTAGAAACCATCATCATCATCATCATCTGTGTGACTGCCATCAGTAATAATCTCTTCTCTATCATTACTTTCATCATCATCATCATCATCATCATTATCTGTGACTGCCATAAGTGACAGTCTCGTCTCTATCATTACATTCATCATCATCATCATCGTCATCTGTGTGACTACCATCACTATCACTTTCGTCTATATCATCATCATCAGTCAATCAGCCAATCAATTATCATCACATCAATACCATCATCGTCAACTGTGTATTTGCCATCACCGTCACATTCATCCATATTATCATCATCATCATCAATCAATCAATCAATCAGTCATTTATCATCATCATAGTCATCGTCATCATCATTATCTGTGTCTGCCATCATTATCACTTGCCTTCTTTTCATCTTCATCCATCAAACCCTTATCCATTTTTACACTGTAAATGCTCACTCGCAGACTCTCTCTCTCTCTCTCTCTCTCTCTCTCTCTCTCTTTGTATATATATATATATATATATATATATATATATATATATATATATATCAGGGTGTGTGTGAGTGTGTGTGTGTGTGTGTGTGTGTGTGTGTGTGTGTGTGTGTGTGTGTGTGTGTGTGTTTCTATTAATTTAGACATCTATTGCCCTGTCTAGCTCTCTTTTTCTCTGCCAAATATAGCACACTCTCCTGAAACCATCTAATCATTGAGCATTTTACTTTCTGTATACAGTATTTGTCTATGGCTGCATGTCTGCCTGTATGTGTGTATATGTGTGTGTGTGTGTGTGTGTGTGTGTGTGTGTGTGTGTGTGTGTGTGTGTGTGTGTGTGTGTGTGTGTGTGTGTGTGTGTATGTATGTATGTATGTATGTATGTGTGTGTGTGTATGTATGTATACCTGCTTATCCTCAAAACAAGCTCAAGCTTTGTCACCAGCTAAGTTCATGCTTGTCTAACTATCTGTCTGTCTATTAATTTACCTTTCTATATGTCTGTGTTTGTGTTTGTAGTCTTTCGGTCTTCCTGTTTGTCTGTTTATCTGACTGTCTGTTTGGATCTGTAGTTTATCTTTCTACCTGTAAGTCTTAATGTCTATCTGTCTGTTCATCTTTATCTATCTGTCTATATGCTTACTCATTTATCTGTATTTCTAATTATCTCTCAGTTTATCTGTATCTATCTGCCTTTATTTGTCTATCTATCTATCTGTCTATCTAGGTATCTCAACCATCTCAAAATCTAGGGTATAAAAATCACCATTACACAAATTCCATTTATTAACAACACAGCATCATCATCGTTATCCTCTAAAATAGTTTTGTGATTCCTCCTTGAGCGACTTATCCCAAGGTGGGTTTTACTGTGCGTTGTGGCCATCCTAGGTCAGGTCAGAGAGAGAGAGAGAGAGGGGGGGGGAGAGAGAGAGAGAGCACTGAGTGGGTTGGGCTAGGTTTAAAATCGGGAGTGTCCCATAAAAAAAAAAAAAAAATCAGTTTTAGGTCGAACTATGACATTATAACAGACATCTTGTTATGGTATTATTATGATGATGATGATGGTAGGTGGCGGCGACCATCATCCATTCACTTGATGTAGTGTTGCCTACCTCCTCCTTCACCTTTATCATTCATTTTCTGTGTTTGCCCTCCTCTCTTCCTTTTTCTTGCATCTTTTCTGTCATTTTTTATTACTCTTCTTTCCTTTTCTGTTGGCTTTACATTGAGTGACGAGTCTAATAAAAAACCATTTACAACGCTGGGTGGTAACCATATAACCAACCTAAACGCATTTGCTATGTGTCAACAAGTGGGCTGGTGGAGGATTTGTATCCCTCCCCGTAAAATAACTCAAAGTCAAAAGGCCACCCCTGACGGTATTATGGTGCCGGGCTATAGATTACTACACATGCTACCACTACTAGTGCTACTACTACTACTACTACTACTACTACTACTACTACTACCACTACCAGTAAAACGCCTTTGTCAGTGAGGTACGAGCGAGGCCATTTAAATCCGAAAGCATTGAAATGTGGCCTTACACCCGAGGATGCCTAGAGTATATTGGTGGCCATCTACCTACCAGGTTTACACCCGAGGATGCCTAGAGTATATTGATGGCCATCTACCTACCAAGTTTACACCCGAGGATGCCTAGAGTATATTGATGGCCATCTACCTACCAAGTTTACACCCGAGGATGCCTTGAGTATATTGATGGCTATCAACCTACCAGGTTTACACCCCGAGGATGCCTAGAGTATATTGATGGCCATCTACCTACCAAGTTTACACCCGAGGATGCCTAGAGTATATTGATGGCCATCTACCTACCAAGTTTACACCCGAGGATGCCTTGAGTATATTGATGGCTATCAACCTACCAGGTTTACACCCCGAGGATGCCTAGAGTATATTGATGGCTATCAACCTACCAAGTTTACACCCGAGGATGCTTAGAGTATATTGGTGGCTATCTACCTACCAAGTTTCGTGGCTTTACCACAAACCGTCTGGCCTGTGGCCCTCTTTTGAAGATTTTCGAGATGCTACACTTGGCGCGTGTCACGTGCCACGTGCACCGCCTGAGTGTGATGAAACCTGTCAAAAACAAATCTTAATGAATTGGGCATCATATGGTGCAAACCACGCAGTGATCGGCCCTGTGGTGCTGAGATATAAGCTTCTCAAAAGCGTTACGGTCAGGCCGGGCCGGGTTGGGCCGCTCGTATGTGAGAAAATGCCACTACTTAACGAGAGACTCACAAGGGCTTCGCCCTCGCTCGTAACTACTACTACTATGGTATTATTATTATATTTCATATCATTATTATCATTACTACTACTACTACTACTACTACTACTACTATGGCATTATTAACGTTTGCTGTAAGCCTTTGAGTATCAGTGTTATGGTGCTGCATAGTTCTGTTGTGCTTGTTTTATTCATTACATGTTCTTCTTTATTTTTATTATTACCCTCCTCACTCTCTCCTACAATCACTTTATTCTCACTCAAAACACCTCATTTTCTTCTCATTTCTTTTCGGTTTCTTTTAGTTTCCATGTTTTCCCCTTATGTTTTTCTTTCTTTTTTTTTCTTCCTTTTCTCGTCGCATTATTTTCAGGCCACAACCAACACACTACCACCACCTTGTTTTTTGGCACTTTGTTTTCCTGTTTCTTTTTGCCTTCTTTTCTCTTCCTTTTCTCCTCTCCCTTTCTTCTTTCCCTCCCTCATTTCTCTCTTTGTACCTCTTCTCTGGTTCCTTCCATTCTTTACCCTCTTTTTCTCTCTTCCTCAGTTTTATTTCTCTCATTCTCCCTCTAGCTTTCTCCTTTTTGTTAAGTTCTCTTTTCGTCATTTCCGTCTCTCTCTCTCTCTCTCTCTCTCTCTCTCTCTCTCTCTCTCTCTCTCTCTCCTACGCGTTCCGCTCTGAGTTATGATATTCCAGAGTTCACCCATTTAGTCATGATATTGGCCAGGGCAAATCACACACATGTCAGCACACATATGTAAGCACTTGAATCCAGTGACCTATTTTTATTTCATTCTTGCTGTCCAGATGATTTTATTCAGCTGAGGAGAGACTTTTGGTCCTGGAGGGGTTGGATAAAGCCTTCATTAACCCCTTCACTGATAGAGCGTTGGCTGGAATAACCCCGTGTGGCAGCAACAGCAAGAAGCTAAAAAATTACTTCACTGGAGCCAATGCCTTCAGTCTGGGCATGTCACATGTAGTTAAGCCGCTACTTTTACGTCCGTTGAGCACTGGCAGCCTGGTTTCATTGCACGGAGAAAACCACATCCAGTAAAAAAAAAAAAATAAATAAGTAAACACCATTATGTATGTACATACTGCATATAAAAAATTAAGCCAGGATCAACTTCCGCTTACATAAATCAAAATTTGCCCGTTCAGTATGGCCGCAGTCTTTGACATGTGAACCCTCTTTATAACGAACTAATTGGATTTACTGTGTGACGTTATATCAGAAGAATTTGTTAAGTCCGATTATGACTGTCGTCTTGATTTAAATATCACCCATAGTTCGTTAGATCCAATGTCGTACTGTACTGTTTTGTTGGGTTAAAGTTTGTTAACGTTTAAATTCGTTAAACGGAGTTCGTTATATAGAGGGTTTACTTAGTCTTGTTGCCGAAATGTTAATCCATTTGAGGAGAGGCTTAGACTAAAATTCAGTAATCCAGTCCTTTGTATTTTTTTAACTTTCTTTTATTTTATTCTTGCAAGCTACATACAAGTTTATTCAGCATACGAAGATCCTCGCCTTGAAGGGATTGAAGAAAGCATCCCAGTAACTATAAAAAAAAAAAATCCCATGTTAATCTCTTCTAGGTGTAGGTGCCAGAGGTTAGGCTTCCATGGTCCACAACACTTAAAGGGCAGGATACTTGGCCAATCCCCCTGGTGGTATTACACGACATATAAAACCCCAAGTCACCTGCTTCAATTTCGAGTTTTCCACCACATATTTTTTCTCGGGGAATCGAACCATTTCCTACCAGTCTGGCTCCTGTAGTTGTGCATTATTGTGACATTTTGTTTCCCCGATAACCATTCTTAGTCCACTAGACCATCAAGGCTTCCATACTCAAGCTTAGACATCGCCTCTATGTGACTCAACTACTCTGTTATGTGATTATCTTTTGGGTACTCATAATATCCACAAGCTGTTCTGCCGCCTCTCTTCCTGTTCACTGATAGTCGTTGTTCTCCGTGTAGGCCACCATGGCAGCCACACTTAATTTGCATCTTGGGGATTTCAACTTTCTGTCACTGGTGGCCACTTTTGGAGATGCAAATCGCAACCACCTCCTTGAGAAACTTGAAAATTTAGCACATAAAGGATTCTTTGATTTCATTTCATAATCAGAGCAATATTACTGCTTCTTAATGTTCTGACCTCAATGTTCTGACCTACCATCTTGTTGAACTTTAAGCTGATATGCCTGAAAAGGTACTCGTTACTTTATCTAAAAACATTTTTCACTTCTTAGAGGCTCCAGTTACCAACACATAAAGTTCTCACCCACTATCTTGGAGAACTTAAGCATAAAAGGTATGTATAGGAAGCCTTCAGTGGTATTTTATGTATAACCTCCATCTGACTTGTGTGAATCTGAACTAGTATTATTTTTTTGACAAGATGAACAGAGGAAAATCTTCAGCCACGTCAAACATTTACCATATAAAGTTCTGGCTCACCTTCGTGTACTGATAAACTAATAAACTCGAGTACTGATCAACTGATAGACTTGAAACTGATATGCTTGAAGAAGTCCTTGGTCTCATTACACGTTCGAAGCACCAAACCATTTTTTGAAGCCTTGAACCAGTGCCCTCCATCATATACAACTTGATGCAAAAGAGAATGTAAGAGTATTTAGTTACATTACACAATCCCAACCCCTTTAACAGCTTCTTCAATGTACACCACCTTTTCCAGAACTTATTACTTAAGACCTTCAGAAGTCTTTGTTACCATTACAAGATCTAAACACCTCCAGTCACTTTTTTTCCTTGTAGAAGTTCTTTGGTGGCATTTATCATCTGTACAATCTTCCACCATGTCTTTTATACTCAACATCTTTCTTAAAATACTCATAGTCTCTTGTAATAGTTTCTTCCAACATGCTATTGTAAAATTTGATAATTATATGCATGTAGAAGTCTTTGGTGGCATTATGTTATTGATAAAACTTAAGGCTGTAATCCAAGTGGCGTAGGAGTCGTCTAAGCACCCCTTCCTTATGAATTTATTAAGCATATTACACCTTAGCATCGTATGTTGTGTTGTTTATATCGTTTCATTAATGAGAGGTCCGTATTCTCGTCGGTTAAGGAAGATCTCTAGCACCTCCTCCATAGCGATTTATTTTTGGACTCAGCAACTTAATATCGACTGGTATGTTATTTATGCTGGATATGGTAGAATTGAAATGATTTAAGTTTCACAGAAGAGACTAGTAAGGAGTAATAAGCAAAGTAAATCACTTAGGAAGACGTGTTTGAGAGCTTCCTTAACCGACACATGTATGGGCCTTAGTCTGCACCAATATCATACAAGTGGATACCGAAGTGTAATGCAGAGAATAAGTTACTTAGAAAGAGGTGTTACGAAATCTTCAGAGAAACTTGGAATACGACCTCAAGCCAATTCTTGTAGCCATGCATCACTACCACTGAAAGTTCTGTCCGGCCATCTTGTAGGACTTAAAATTGAATCACATGTAGAAGTCTGTGACGGCTTACGTATTACTAACACCATCTTGTAGGAGTTTTTGAAGGCATTACTGGATTAAAACACATTTTATCACCGTCTCAGAGCTTTGATTCACTGCCACCTTAAATTGTGTCCCACAATCTTGCAGAACTTAAAACAAAAGGACCTGTAGAAGTTTTTGGTAGCGTTACATAACCAACAAAATATTAGTCATGTTATAACTTCAAACCTCTCTCGTTATCCTCGTCAAATCACTGCCCCCTAAAGTTCTGCCCCACCATCTTGCAGAACTTAAAATTCAATCACATATAGGAGTCTTTCATGGCTTTTGAATCATTTATACCATTTTCTAGAAGTCTTTGAAGGCATTTCTCTCTCGAAACACCTTCATCACTATCTCAGAGCTTCCAATCACTACCACCGAAAGTTCTGTCCGACCATCTTGTAGAATTTAAAATTGAATGGCCTGTAGAAGTCCCTGAGGGTGTTGAGTGTGGCCTGTGAGACTGGTGGGTGGGATCGACCCTTCGATGATCCTAGGCAGTGTGGCCGGCCCGTCTTCTCTCTCTTTACCAGACACGGAAACCCCTTGGTTACGTTGAAGAAAAAGTGCTTCTCCGTGATTACCTTGCGAAGCCCAAGGAATTCCTATTGAGAGATGGTGGAGAAATGGTTTTGAAATGGAAACATACATACCAGTTTATATTCATAAGGAATTTGAATACATAGATTGGTGGATAGTCAATTTATCAGATGTGCTTTTCTGCGACTACATTGCACAGCCGAAGGAATTCCTGTTGGAAGATGACAGAGTGTTAGTTTTGAATCTGAAACATAAATCTTTACATGAGGAATATGAATACATAAATTGGAGGGCGGATAGTATATTAGGGCTTTTCTGCAGTGACTGTATGCTTTAGAGAATACCTGTTGAGAAATGGTAGTGTGTTAGTTTGTGTCATTCATGGATAGGTGGACAGATAAATGGATAGACCAATAGATTTACATGAATTTATTGAAGAAGTGTTTTCTATGACTAAGATGACCTTAGGCAGTGCAGTCGCCAACTCTTCTCTCTCTTTACCAGGTATCGAAACCCTTTGTTGACAATGAAGAAGTGTTTTTCCTGTGATTACCCTACCTAGGCCAAGGAATTCCTGTTGAGGGAGAGAAGAGTGTATTAATCACTGTGGTATTGGAATACCGTGTGTCAGAAGGACACCGATATGGCACAAGTGATGGCAACATCTGTCTCTTACCTTGGTGGATAAGCAGAAGGACAAAAATGTCAGCTTTGTGTACAAATCCATACACATACAAATATGCACACACGTGCACTCGCACACCTGGCTGTTTACAGACAAGGGTGACAGTTGTTGCCGGGGTTGTTTCAACTGCCATTTTGGATTTACTTCTCCCGACAGGAGGTTACTTTAGCGTAGATAAATTTATATATAGTGGCAGACAGACAGACGGACTGACATTCAGACACATAAAGTTAGCAATGATTATTTAAGTTACCCCCGCCAATAACGTACAAGCCGCCAGCACGTGTGTAATCAGGCTGCCATCCATCCCCATCAAACACTCACCATATCACTGCACACACGCAATACAGTGTTTATCAACGCATATTTGACGCTTATTGCTGGTTCACCATAACATCATCATCAACGCATATTTGACGCTTACTGCTGGTTCACCATAACATCATCATCAACGCATATTTGACGCTTACTGCTGGTTCACCATAACATCATTATCAACGCATATTTGACGCTTACTGTTGGTTCACCATAACATCATCATCAACGCATATTTGACGCTTACTGCTGGTTCACCATAACATCATCAGTAACTGTACCTCCATAACGGATCAAAATGCATCTCATATAACTTTATCAATTTGCCCGGGAAAAACCATCTGAATTTTTACACACATTTCAACCTGGAAAACCTCAGATAAACGGATAGATAAACATCCCTTGTAGACCCCAGCTTGACAGACAGACAGACAGAAAACAAAAATGTCAGTGCTGCTACACAAGAGAGAGAGAGAGAGAGAGAGAGAGAGAGAGAGAGAGAGAGAGAGAGAGAGAGAGAGACCCAAGCCAAGTTCTCGTCAATGGGACTGCAATGAACTTGTTGAGCTGGACGGCCTGGGGTCACAACAAATCTTATTGGGGATCGAAGCCATGATCATTTTGATTTTTACTTATTTTGAGAGAGAGAGAGAGAGAGAGAGAGAGAGAGAGAGAGAGAGAGAGAGAGAGAAGAAAGGAAGGGAGGAGAAATGAGAAGAGGGAAGAAAGAGAGGAGACAAAGGATGGAAGGCAGGAAGGAAGGGAGGGAGGAGTGGGAGACAGCAGGCATAGTGAATCGATCCCATCCATCTCATCCCAACCCAGCCAATCTCATTCCAACTCACAACCTCAACCTTTACAACCACTCCCCACCCTAGTCCTAACCTTAACCCTCTACTGCCACCAGTAAAGTGCGCTTTGTGAGGCGTGACGAGCGAGGGAGCGCCATGTTATCACAATAACCCTCTGATATAAGATTATGGGAGGAATCTCCATTATTTAATTGCTAGAATTGATGCACAATAGCATTGTCACGACGGATTTTTTATTTTTTTTATTTCGTACTTGAAGTGTTCACTGATTACAGCCGAGCACTTCCTCAAAAAACGCGAGATTCCAAGGGGTTCCTACTCCTTTATGGGTGAGTTTTTAAATGATAAAAAACATTACTGAACGAATGTATCACATGCAGAAAGAATCTTAACTCTACTTCATACAGAAGTATAGTCATTAGCTTCTGCATAGCGTGACTGTCAGGTTGGGTCATGCTTGGTCAGGCCGGGTCGGACCGGGACGCTCATTTCCAAACTCATTTGAGTGCAAACGTCGCTCGCTGCCTCGTAATAACGCACTAGTTTAGTTTACTAATGCTGCCTCTGAACGATTTTATTCAGCTATCAGTGAAGGGGTTAGTAAAGGCTGCATCCAACCCCTCCAGTACACAAAGCCTCTCCTACTCTGAATAATATCTTCTGGCGGCAACAGAACTAAAAAATACGTCATGGTAGTGAAGGGGTTAACACCTTAACTAAGAGGGTCTCTGTAAAGCTGAATAAAACCATCAGGCATTATTAAGACAACTTTGTTTACCTGAGGGAAAAACATTGACCTCTAAAGGGTTAACCAGACCAACACCACACCACCCAATACCAGTTCACCCAAACCAAACCAAAGCCACCAAACTTAACCAAACCAACTCCAAGTCACCCAAACCAAACCAAACTTAACCAAACCAACTCCAAGTCACCCAAACCAAACCAAACCCACCAAACTTAACCAAACCAACTCCAAGTCACCCAAACCAAACCAAACTTAACCAAACCAACTCCAAGTCACCCAAACCAAACCAAACTTAACCAAACCAACTCCAAGTCACCCAAACCAAACCAAACTTAACCAAACCAACTCCAAGTCATCCAAACCAAACCAAACGTCACCAAACTTAACCAAACCAACTCTAAGTCACCCAAACCAAACCAGATCCAAGCAGACTTAACCAAACCAACCCCAAGTCACCCAAACCAAATCAGGCCAGTTTTAACCAAATTACTTACAAACTAAACAAAATCAAAACAATATAGAACACTCAGAGAGTGCAACACCTATCTTCCCACTCCATCTAATGGCTGTACATCTGATTTTACCATGTGACACTGACAATTCGATTTACTCTCCAGGTCGAGTTACTTCATTCTTGCCTGACCCATATTCCTTCCACCATGTTTGGTTCAAATTGTATCAGAGCTGATTAGGCTGATCTTGCCCTGTGACTAATAAATTGTTCTCAAAATCTAGTCCCTTTATCCTTACCTTACCTTCTACAAAAAATGGTGTAAATCAAATATAAGCCGTTTGAATTGACTTTACTGTGTGACCTTTACCTTTGTCCTATTATTCTGAATTATATAGTACCATGGCTGATCATCAACCCTTCCGCAAGGTTAGGTCCATATCGCATCAAAGCTGTTTTAGCTATTTTGTTCACACACAGACACACGGATCGAAATTTGACCTTGTCCTGTGACCTTGACATTTGACTCATTGTTCCCAAAATCGAACTGTTTCCCTCTTGCCTTACCCTCAACCCTTCTGCCAAGTTTTGTCTAAATAAGATTTAAATTTTTAATTTACCAATCTTGGTCAGATTTTTACCTAACCTTGTGTCCTTCAGCAATGACCTATTGTTCTAAAATACAGTAGATCATCCTGTTGACTGACCCTCAGCCCATTCACGAAGTTTAAAGTCGAGTAAAATCCCTTTGAGTTGTTTTGTTCACACAAACGCACACGAGCGTGCACTGAACCAAATATACCATCCACTTTATATTTGTGAGTGTGAATGTAATAAGCTCGCTAAAATTTGCACACATATACACAGACCCAAGCATCCAAACCAAGACTTATCAAAACCAACTCCTAGAAGGCCAGATCCAGCACTTTGGAGGGGGGCCGCGATCATTAGTAGAATAACTAGTAAGCCCAATCAAATAGTCAGATTAAAAATGTTTTTTATTTGCATTAGACACAGTAGTACAATAATGATGACAAGTGCAAGTGCTGTAAGATGCAGGAAGATAAAGCATATATTTTGGCACAAGCATTGTTCTTTCACTATGTGCAATAACTGAACTGCCCAAAATAGGGATTGTTACTCCCTCTAGCCAGCTCCCTCTAAAGCCCTGCTTCCTTCATCTTACCCAGACTCATTAGATCAAGTCAAAATTACCCAAAGTAACTCAGACCAAATCAGACTTAACCAAATATACCCATACTCACTCAAAAATACTGCAAGTCACTGGAAAGAAACCAAAAACTCACTTGCACTTTGCAGAGCTCAGCGGCTGGGTCCCGTATAAGATTCTCTCCACTGACGACGTGTATGGCGGACCTGGAGAAGTAGTCCAGCCATCGCTGTAGGTGTCTGGCGTACAAACCCCCGCTGATTGGCCCCCACTCCGAGTTGACCAGGCCCGGGGACGCCCTCACGAACGCCAGCTCATCGAACGCACGACGCCACTTGTGTTTACTGCAGCAAGGTGAGGAAATATTAAGCTTTACTATAGAAGAGAGAACGATGTTACTGTAGAGGGTGACAGTTTGTGGCCGTGTGTGATTTTGTGGAATTTTGTGCCTGATGGAGGGGCAGAAGGAGATAGCCGGCGTGCTGTATATATTTGCAGCAAGTTTACCAGCCTACTTTTACTGGGCTACTAAAGATAAGGATGTATTGTGTTGGGGGTAAGATGTTGTGGGTGTACTTGCCCCCATCCCAAGCTGGACGGCCCCGAACACGCCACATCAACATCAGCACATCCAACGCACGCCGCCACCAGTGCTTACTTCAGCCACCTGTGCTTACTGCAGCCACCTGCCACATTCACCACCTCAAATTATTGTGATTATTATAGTGGAAGGAAAGGATGTGCAGAAGTCAGATATCTAGGGGTATGGTAAGGTGCTGTGGTGTGGTACTGTGGTATTTTGCAGTGTACTATTGCTGGTTCTGGTGTAACCACAATGAAAATGATGTATCTCAGAGGCTGGAATATTACTCTGGTATATCTGTGTCTGATATATTATTTACCTGATACAGCTCAATCTTGTGTGACCCTGAAAAGTGGCTATAATGTGGCCCTATCTTGTGTGACGGTGGCTTAGCGTCCCTCTCGTAATCTTGCTAACCTTACGGCAGAGAGAGAGAGAGAGAGAGAGAGAGAGAGAGAGAGAGAGCTAAGTTGTGAGCAAAGACATGATGGTGTCAGGCTGTGTGAAGGAAGGCTTTCCTCCCTCTTCCTCCCTCTTTTCTTCCTTTCTCTCCATCTCTTCCTCTGCCTCTTTCCCTTCCTCCACCCTCTCTTACTTTCATCTTTCCTCTCCATCCGTTTTTCATTCCCTCCTCCTTTCCCCTCTTCCTTTCTAGCTCTTCACCCTCCCACCTTCTCTCTCTTTCCCTCCCTTGTTCTCTTACTTATTTCTTTCGTGTGTGTGTATGTGTGTGTGTGTGTGTGTGTGTGTGTGTGTGTGTGTGTGTGTGTGTGTGTGTGTGTGTGTGTGTGTGTGTGTGTGTGTGTGTGTGTGTGTGTGTTTGATGTATGAGGAAGTGTAAGTGAACGTAAATGATTCTGCATGCTTGCACTTTAGAGGTAGGACTAACTGGCTGAGTTAGATAGACTGATAGATAGATAAAGACAGACAGAGAAAGAGAGAGAGAGAGAGAGAGAGAGAGAGAGAGAGAGAGACTGAATGATTAAATGGACAGATGGATACTTGCATATATAGACAGATAGATGCATCCATCCAGCCATCCATACACACATGCATAGACAGACAGAGATAGATAACTTCGTACATACATACATACACAGACATACATACATAAACACACGGGCAACAGAGAGAGAGAGAGAGAGAGGAATGATGTGTGAATACGTAGTTTGTATGTGCGTTTGTGTCTGTGTGTGCATATATGCCATATGTGTGTTTACATATGTGGAAGTGTGGTAGTTAGTGGTTCAGTATATGTGCTGTATATTGTACATTACCTGCGTGATTGTGTATGTATTATGTAGGTATGTGTGTGTATATGCGTCTTTATGTGTGCATATATGTTCTGTATGTTTGAATGTATGTGTGTGTACTTCAATGTATTTATCTATGTTTTAACGTATGTATGTATATATGTATATGTGTATGTATGTTTATATGTACGTATGAATGTATGTATGCTTCTATGTATGTATGTTAGATATACGTGTGTATATATGAATGTGCGTATGCATGTATATTCCTCACACACGCACGTTACTCATTCATTATCAACCGTTTAATCACACACTGTCTTCATGTCTGTCTCTCTATGTGCCTCCTTCAACTACTCACCTTAATCTCCCTCTCTCTCTCTCTCTCTCTCGTTCTCTCTCTCTACATACACACACACACACACACACACACACACACACACATATATATATATATATATATATATATATATATATATATATATATATATATATATATATATATATATATATATAGATAGATAGACAGATAGATAGACAGACAGATATAGATATAGATACATAGATATAGATATGTATATATTTATTAATTTATTGTGTCCGACTTCGGGCAAAGGCTTAAAGGCCTATTCCCAAGTCCCAGTAGTCCTTCTTGGGGCCCAGTAGTCCTCCTACATCTCCACATGTCACCACTTCAGCGCTAACATCCACCATCCATACTGAATACATGCTAGGGTTGCTCATACAGGACTGGTGTTCTGGTATTAGCTGGGGTACTTTTATGATATGTCGGCGGGTCACCTGGTAGATCAGAAAAGTCTGCTTTTTAGGAAATTCAAATCCTTAAACTGTTCCCTGCCCCAGCCGGGATGCGAACCTGGGTCCATTAGGACTTCAGGCAGGCTCTCTACCTATGCTGCCACCATATATATATATATATATATATATATATATATATATAAAATACAGTTAGGGAAATAAGAGAAGAAATAGTTGGTGAAAAACAGGGAGGTTTGGGGAAGGGAAGGGGTTGCGTAGATCAGATATTCATTCTTAGTTCTTTAGTGGAAAAGTTTCTAGAGAAGGGAAAGAAGTTGTATGCGGCCTTCATGGATCCGGAGAAAGCATATGACACTGCAGAGAGGCAAGGAATGTGCAAAATATTAAATTGGAAGCTCCTGAATGCAGTGAGGAGTATGTATGAGGGTGCTAAGGATGCAGAGCGTATGGATAGTGAACTGATGGATTTTTTCTGTTCAAATGTTGGACTGAGACAGAGATGTGTCATGTCTCCATGGTTGTTCAATCTGTAAATGGATGGAGTTATAAAAGATATACAAGGAAAGGCAGTGGATGTTGGAGCGGCTTTAATGAGAGAGGGCAGTGTTTGGAAACTCCGTGTACTATTGTTTGCAGATGATACTGTGGTGTTAGGTGAAGATGAAGGAGAATTGAAAGGCCTGGTGAATGAGTTTGGAAAAGTGTGTAAGAAACGGAATCTATAAGTGAATGTAAGAAAGAGTAAAGTTATGGTCTTCGAGAGAAATGAAGTCACTGAACATACAGTGAGGTTGGATGATGAGATAATGGAAAATTTGAGTTTATTTAAGTACTTGGGTAGTGTGATGAGTAAGGATGGAATTTTGGAGGGTGAAGTGCTTGAGAGGGTACAACAAGGAGCTGGTTCTTTGAAATCAGTGATGAGAAACAGGGAATTGAGCATGGAAGTAAAAAAGTCGCTGCATGAAAGTAATGTGATACCAACTCCAACGTATGGAAGTGAAGCTTGGACCTTGTTGGAAGGGCACAAGTCAAGAATGAGAACAATGGAAATGAATTACTTGAGAGGAGCAGGTCGAGTTACATGGAGAGACAGATTGACAAATGAGGAAGTGAAGGGGCGTTATGGTGTGGATGTGGATGTAACAGAAAGCATTAGGAGAAATACACTGAGGGGGTTTGGCCATGTGCAAAGGATGGAGAGCGAGTGACCAACGAATTGCGTGAATGTGAGTGAGGAGGACAGGTGACGAGGCAGGGGGAGAAAAAGGATGGGATGGAGGGATCGAGTGGAGAGGTATATGAGAGAAGGATGTTTGATCTGAGAGCAGGACAGTGAAATGGCTGGTGACCGGGCGACATGGAGGCGATTTGTTTGTGGCTATATATATATATATATATATATATATATATATATATATATATATATATATATATATATATATATATATGTGTGTGTGTGTGTGTGTGTGTATATATATATATATATATATATATATATATATATATATATATATATATATATATATATATATATATATATATATATATATATATACATCCACCTAGTTATCAGTTTATCAGTCTACTAATCTATCTCAATTGCCTCTTCTCTAATCATTTCTCTTTTCTCCTCTCCTCTCTTCTCCTCTTCTCTGTTCTTCTCTCCTCTCTTCTCTGTTCCTCTCCTCTCCTCTCCTCTCCTCTCCTGCCCTTCCATTTTCTTTCCTTTTCCATCCCGTCCCTTCCCTTCTCTTCCCTTCGCTTTACCCCTGCCCTTCATTCTTATCTCTTCTCTTGAATTCAATTCTTTTTTCTTTCCTTGTATCCTTCCATTCACTTTCTCTTCACTCTCTTTCCCTTTTTTCTCCTTCTGTCGGTCTTCTTCCCTTCCTCTCCCACCTCCCATCTCCTTCTCTTCCTTCACTTTTTTCTCTTTCCGTCCTTCTCATTTTCTCTCTTTCCCTTCTTCTCCTTTTCTCTCTTTCCTTCCTTCTCCTATTATCCTTCCCTCCTTCTCCTTTTCTCTCTTTCCTTCCTTCTCCTATTATCTTTCCCTCCTTCCTTCCCTCCTTTTTTGCTTCCTTCCTTCCTTCGCAGGTTCTTCTGTCGTGAGTGTTTGCATCTCTCTGTCTTTGTTTTCGTTAGATACCTCACGCTCTTGCTCTTCCCCCCCCCCCACACTCTCTCTCTCTCTCTCTATTTCTCCACTCTTTCCTCTTCTCTTGCCCCTCGTTTCCCTCACTTTCATTTTTAACGTCTCACTAACACATTCTCCCCTGTCTCCTCTTCCTCCCCTCGTCTTTCCTCTTCTGTGCCTCTTCCAGCCTTCCCCCTCTTGTTTTTTTCATTTTCCCCTCTCTCTCTCTCTCTCTCTCTCTCTCTCTCTCTCTCTCTTTCTCCTTCTCCGTCTCTGTCCCTGTCTCCGTCTGTCCGTCCGTCTGTCTGTCTGTCTGTCTGTCTGTCTGTCTCTCTCTCTCTCTCTCTCTCTCTTCCTTTTCTTTCCCTCCTCTTCCCTGCTTTTTTAGTGCATAATATCTTCCCTTTCCTTCCCTCCTTTCTCTTCCTTCTCCCTTCTGTGTCCTCACTTCTTCCTTTTCTCACTTTCCTTACCTCCTTTCTCGCCTTTCCTTCCTCCTTATCTTCTCTCCATTCTCTCTTCCCCCACATTCCCTCCTCCTTCCTTCTCTTCCCTCCCGTTCTTTTCCTTCCTCTTCCCTCTCCTCTGTGATCCTTCTAACGTCAGTGTATATACTTTGTCCATCCCTCCCCCCCCACCCACCCAGCTTCCTCACTTGTCTACCCTTCCTCGCCTGCATCACCCTACCTCCATCTGCCTCTCCCAGCTTCCCTCTCATCTCCCTGCCTCATCCCGCCTCTCCCTACCTCGCCCTTCCTTCCGCTGCCTCTCCTGCCTTATGTCTCCTTTCCTACCTCACCCTGCCTCTCCGTACCTAAACCGGCCTCTCCCGACCAAACCCTACCTTTTCCTACCTAACTCTGTCTCTCCCAATCTCACCCTACCTTCCCCTGCCTCTCCTAGTTTCCCTCTCATTTCCCTACCTAGCCCAGCCTCTCTAAATCACACCCTACCTTCCTGTGCCTCTCCTAACTTCTGCCTCATTTCCTGCCTCGCCCTGCCTCTTCCTACTTTACCCTGCCTCTTCCTACCTCACCCTACCACCCTCTGTTTCACCTGCCTGATGTTAGACCACCAGCAGATGTCAACACCAGAGAGGTAAGTGTCTTGTCACATCACAAATTCGTCCTCCAGTATTTTTCTGCCTGCCCCTGCCTTCCCGTGCACCTCCTTGCCTTACCCTGCCTCTACCTACTTTCTCCTTGCCTCTTTTAGCCCCTTCCCATCCTCATCCCTTCTTTGCCTGAGGACCAACAGAAATTTACAAGTAGCAAGGGGCTGTCGCTCTCAGAATTCGGGCCATCTTCTTTTCTCTGCCTTTTTTGCGTATATTGCCTCCACCATACCTCTCCAAGCTTTCCTTGGCCTCTCTCTGGTCAATACTTCCGTCGGGTAAAGAGGCTTCCCAGAACATTTTCCTTAGCAATTTGTCTTTCAAACTATCCACTAATTTCCTCACTTTTGCATCTCATATCCTGTTAATATTGAAGGAGAATGCATGAACAACACACAAGAATTTATTAACGTGACAGAATCAGAAATAAACCGATAAGGAAGAGGTGTAAGTAAGCTTGATAACCACACGGAAATACCGCCCCTTGTCTCCCTGTTTAGCCTGGCATCGTGGTTTCGTACACCATCAGAAATTTAGAAGTTGTAAAGTTTGGTTCCATCCAAACCTCGGCACCCTAAATGTCCCTCTTTAGTCCTGTCTTCCTCTGCCTCACTCATGACTCCCCACGCTTCACTCTACCTCTCCTGTCCTCTCCCTGCCTATCTGGTTTGTCTGGTCACCCGAATTTAGCACCACAAGCAGAAATCGCAAAAAGGGAATTATCTGTCGCATCCCAAAATCGTCCCTCTGAATTTCCCTGCCTACCGCTGCCTCACCCTGCCTGCCCCTGCCTCACCCTGCCTGCCCGTGGTTCACCTAAGACTCTGCGTGTAGTCAGACAGCGCCCTGGTGACGGGGTCCCTCACCACCAGCAGGAGTTTGGCACCAGGCGGGTCTTGTTTCACCCTGGCTGGCACCCCTGCACTGGTGAAGTACGCCGGCGTCTTCTCCACCGTCAGTTTCCACGCCAGGCTCAGCGGCAGCTTACTCCTGTGAGGAAGGGAGGGAGGGAGGGAGGGAGGGTTAGTGAGGGAGGGAGGGAGGTGGGGTAAGTGAATGAGAGAGGGAAGGAGGGTGGGTAAATGAGGAAGAGGGAGTTAGGAGGGGGAGTTAGTGAGGGAAGGAAGAAGGGAGGGTTAGTGAAAGAGGGAGAAATATTAATGGAGGGAGGGAAGAAGGAAGGGTAAATGAGGGAGAGGGAGATAATGAGGGAAGGAGGGGGAGTTAGTGAGGGAGGGAAGGAAGGAGGGGGAGTTAGTGAGGGAGGGAAGGAAGAAGGGGAAGTTAGTGAGAGAGGGAGATAAGGAGGAGGGGTTAGTGTGTGTGTGCGTGTGTGTGTGTGTGTGTGTGTGTGTGTGAGAGAGAGAAAGAGAGAGAGAGAGAGAGAGAGAGAGAGAGAGAGAGAGAGAGAGATCCTAGGCATATCTGGAGAACTGTTTGAGAAAGTTTGGGCCGTGAAAGAACGATCTTGCCTGAAGATATGAATGTCGGAGGGGGGGAAATCTCTCTCTCTCTCTCTCTCTCTCTCTTTCCTATTTCTGACTATACCAGTTCCCTCTCTAGCCAAATATTAACATTTTCTAAGTCACAGCCTAACCCATTTTCATTCTCTAATTTTTCTGGGGTGAATTGAAACTGTCTGGTGGTAGACAGATTTATTATATTATTTTACTGGTAATGTTAGGCATCATCATCATTATTATTATTATCTACAGTTTCTTCTTTTTTTTCTTAATGTAATAATAATAATAATAATAATAATAATAATAATAATAATAATAACAATAATAATAATAAAATAATAATAATAATAATAACAACCATAATAATAATCTATGTGTCTATGTATTGCCAGACCCCTTCATCCCGTAGGGGGTAGCCACAAATAAATTGCTTCCATGTCGTCCTGTCCCCCGCCATTTCACTGTCCTGCTCCCAGCTCACACATCCCTCTCTCATATACCTCTCCACCCATCCCTCCATCTCATCCTTCGCCTTCCCCTCCCTCTCCCCCCTTCACCTTACTCACACACACTCTCCTTGCTAGCCTCTCGCTCTCCTTCCTCTCCACATGGCCAAACCACCTCAGTGTATTTCTCCAAAAGCTTTCTATCATATCCATAAAACAGTGCTCCTTCACGTCCTCATTTGTCAGTCTGTCTCTCCATGTAACTCCACATGCTCCCATCAAATAACTGATTTCCACTGCTCTCATGCTTCGCTTGTGTCCCTCCAACAAGGTTCAAGCTTCACTTCCATACATTAGAGTTGGTATCAAAATACTACCATGCAGCAACTTTTTTACTTCCATGTTCACTTCCCTTCTTCTTATCACTTCTTTCAAAGAACCATCAACCTTTCTTCCTTGTTGTACCCTTTCAAGCACTTTACCCTCCAAACTTCCATTTCTTACTCATCACACTACCCAGGCACTTAAACGCACTTACATTTTCAATTTCCTCATCATGCAACCTAACAGTACATTCACTGATTTCATTTCTCTCGACGATCATAACTTTACTTTTCCTACATTCACCCTTGGATTCCGTTTCTTACACATTCTCCCAAACTCATTCACCAAGCCTTGCAGTCGCCCTTCATCTTCGCTTAACAGTACAGTATCATCTGCAAACAGCAGTATAGGGAGTTTCCAAACACTGCCCTTTCTCATTAGGGATGCTTCAACATCCACTGCCCTACCTTGAATCTCATTTATAACCCCCATCCATGTACAGACTGAACGACCATGGAGACATAACATTTCCCTGTTTCAATCGAACATTCGGATGGAAAAATTATCTCAGTTCACCATCCACACGCACTGCAGCCTTAGCTCCCTCATACATACCCTCCACGGCATTCAGCAACATCCAATTTACTCATCATATTCTTAATATTTTCCACATTCTTTGTCTATCCTCCCTGACATATGCTTTCTCCAAATCCATGAAGGCCTCATACAACTTCTTTCCCTTCTCTAGAAACTTTTCCACTGAGGACCTAAGAATGAATATCTGATCTAAGCAACCTCTTTCCTACATAAAACCTGCCTGTTCGTCTCTGACTAATTCCTCTGTTATTTCCCTAACTCTTTCAGTAAGTATCCTACCATATACTTTTCCTATTACACGAAGATGACAAACGCCCTATGATTACAAAACACTTCTTCTTCCCCTTTTCCTTTGTACAGGGGAATAATTACAGTATACCTACCTTCCTATCCTCCGGGACTCTATCTTCCTCCCAGGCCAATCTGCACATCTTCCAAATTCATTCTACTACCATCTCTCCCCGTTGTTTCAGCATTTCACTACACAGTCCATAAATTCCTGGGGCATTCCCCATTTTCATTTTTATCATTACTTCCACTACCTCCATCCTACTGATCTCTTCCTTCTCACCTCCCTTCTTCTCCCAGCCATTACTCACCCACGTACACTCACATTACTTTCATTCTCTATGTTAAACTGTTCCTTAAAGTGTTGTTTCCATCTGCTCACTTTTCTCCTTTCTCCACTAGCAATCTACCATTTTTACCTTTCACTCTCCAACTAATTTCTTTGTCACCCTGTCATACCCTCTTTACCTCTTTCCAGAACATCTAGTTACATTCAATCCACTTTACACTTAAATTCCTTCCAAATTCCTCATCCACTCTCTTCTTACTCTTACTAATCTTTTCACCTGTCTCTTTCTCTCTACATATAACTCTCTCTTCTGTCTCTCAACTTCCACCATGCCCCTGCTTCCCATCCTCTCACCATAATGCTTTCTTCTTTTGCGCTTGTCTCACCAGTTCATTCCATCATGTTATTCCTTGCACCCCTTTTCGCCGTCTCATCATCCTACACACCGTCTCACATGCTGTACAGATCTTGTCTGTGAATATCTTGCACACACCTTCCACCTCTCTCTTAGTTATCAGCCATGATAACAATACTGGTATTGTTTTAAATTTGTCTGTCTGCCCTTCTTTCCATCTCTGTCCGTGTTTCTGTTAGCACGATAACTTCACAACCGCTCAAGATATCATAAAATTTTACAGGTATGTAGTTGGAAAAAAAAAAAGTCTATCACGAGTGCAAAATGGGTGAAAGTAGGTCAAGGCCTGTGTGTCTGTTACCACGATAACTTCGCAACCGCTCAAGATATCAAAACAAAACTTTGCAGATGTGTAAGAGGGATGGAAATCTATGAGTTTGAAATTGGTGAAATTAGGCCAAGGTCTGTGTGCGTGTTGCCATGATAACTTTGCAACCACTCAAGATATCATCACAACACTTCACAGGTGTGTAGTAGGGATGAAAATCTCCTATGAGTTTGAAATTGGTGAAAGTAAGTTAAGGTCAAGGTCATATTCCAAGCTGCGCTATATATGCATCAGCTCGCGGCTGGTGTGATTTCCCCCTTGGGAGGGGCCTCTACATTTTATTATTATTATTATTATTATTATTATTATTATTATTATTTTACTATTAGTATTATTATTATTATTATGATTATTATTATCATAATTATTATTATTATTTCTGGTATCATTATCATTATTTATTTTATGCATAGAAATAGAAAGAAAACGCTAGAAGCCCGGAAATTGTTCCTTTCAACAAAAAAAAAAAAAAGACGAGGTCCCCCAAAGGGGGAATCACACCAGCAACGAGCTGATACATATCTAGCGTGGCTCGGAATATGATCTTGACCTTGACCTACTTTCACCAATTTCGAACTCGAGGCGGATATTCATCCCTACTATACACCTGTAAAATTTTGTGATGATATCTTGGGCGGTTGCGAAGTTATCGTGGTAACAGACCTTGACCTACTTTCTGTTTCAAACTCGTGATCTTTTTTTTTTTTTTTTTTCCTATTATACATCTGTAAAATTTTGGGATGATATCTTAAGCGGTTGTGAAGTTATCATGCTAACAGACACACAGTCAAACTGAAAACAATACCAGCTTCGCTATCGTGGCTGGTTATAATAAAAAGTCAGATAAAAGATCCGTTCATTTTGAAATGCCTGGACACACTGTGTTTAAAAGACTGGAGGTCATAGGCAATAGGAAATACAGAAAGGGAGACAGGTCCAGAGTTGACATGTTGCATACGTGAAGGACTGGGAGTAACGGTTAATTCTTGCGTTAGAGAGTTGGACAGAAAAGGGTGAGAGTGTTCTTCTAAATGGGTGCGATGCGGCTGCAGGGGGGATGCAAGTAGACAGCTCAGAGGAGCAGTGACCATTGAAATAACAATACAGAGGAGATAAGATGCAACAGTGCGGTGAAGGGACAAAGGTTAAAGAGGGCCAGTAAGAAGAAGAGAGTTAATGAGACGAAAAGCCTTTGCCTCCACCTTGTTGAGAAGAACTGTATGTGGGGAGCCTCCCCACGCATGAGAGTTGTACTCTACATAGGGGAGAATTAAACCCGTGTATGAAGTCAACAACTGTGCAGGGGTAAAGGGGGCTCAGAGTTTGCTTAGCACATCTAATCTCATGGAAATAGATTTTACAAGAGAGGTAATATGATCTTTTCAACATAAATGTTATCATCATAATCATCATCTCTTTGTTGTCATTCTGTTATTAAAGCATCATTTCTCCTACCTCCCCCCTTCTCGTTTCCTCTCTCCCATGTTCCTCATTTTTTTTTTATTCTTCGTTCCTCTTCCTCTTCGTTTTCCTCTTTCCTCCAGTGCTCGTAATCATTCTTCTTCTTTCTTTATTTTCTCTTGTATATTTTCCTGTCTTCTTCTACATTTTTCTCTTCTTCTTCTCCTCTCCCTCCTCCTCCAGCTGCCATGGAGTTCAGATGTGTTCCCCAGTGCTCTTCCCTACCCAGTGATTTAACAACCATGTTGTGTGAATCATGTTGTGAAAATGAATAGATCTGTGTATAAGAGACTTAGTTATATTTCTCCCGTGTTAAGTATTACAGTACCTTGCATGCAAAAGTTTATGAGCGTGTTAAAGGTGTGAATCATGCATCTGTCCAGTTGTTTTGTCTGTTTTTCTGCCTTTTTTAAAATCATTTTCCCACCCTTTATTCTGATATTCTCAGTCATTTTATAGTGTATTTTCCCCACAGCTCAAGGTAAGTTAGAGCAGTATCATAGCAGGTAGATTAACTTTTCTTACTAGTAAAGAGTGTTAGTATAATGTAAATATATTCGCCAAATAGAGCTTTCTTTTGCTTTTTTTTAGACTGTTTTCCCACCATCAGCTGTTTACACTTGGCACTGTAAGGCCACATTACTGTATAATTGGTTGCTTGCTGTTTTGGTGGAACTGATTAGCACTCTCTTGTATACAAAGATACAACTGTGTGTTAACTGCGTGGATGTTGTTTCACCAGTAAAATGGTTTATATATTCACTGTATAAACAATTGTTTGCTGAGTGAAACTAAGTTCTGTTTTTATTTTTCCAACCTTTCTATTATTATTCTTTTCAGCGAATCAGTTTATGGTGTATTTTTTATATTTCATGGTAAGTTAGACAATATCTTTGTTAGTAGATTTTCTATTCTTTTTCACTAGTAAAGGATGTTACTATATAGGAAGTGTATTTCCCTAGTAATTCAATGTTTCATTTACAGGTAAATTATACATTTGTAATAACATCCTTATCCCGTTTTTAAAAATTATTTCTTATTGTGGTATTTTAGAAATATTACCTCTCACAATGCCGTCCATGTTGAAGACCTGCCAGGAGTGCTCCTCAGTATTTTTCGAATTACTTCTGGTCATCTGTGTGCAAACTACTCATCGTGAGGAAAGATCTAAAAGAAGGGTTAGTTGAATTGCAGAGAAATAACAGGGAACTGAGGGCAGAGCTTGAGACACTGAAAGTGTTCGTAGCAGCAAATGTAGGAGTCAAAGACAGTACTCAAATGGGAAGACGCGTGCAATCCGAGCCCGTACCAGCCGCCGCCCATCAGGCAGTTACAAACGATAGATCTTCCTGACCCAGCAATTCCGTGCTTCCCTCACCAAGTGACGTCCCCTTTTCCTACAGTAAGATACAGTGCAAAACCAATAAAAGGCGTGAGGAAGCACCTCCCCATAACTATATGCAATCACTACCAGATCCTTGCTGTAGCACTTGACGAGATTGAAGAAACAAGGTTTATTAGGGACTCAATTGTACTTGGTCAGCTGGAGGAATTTTGTGGACGCGCCTTCAGCAGCAGAAAGAGGTACTGCTTTCCAGGAGGAGAGATATGAGATATTACAGAAGCCTGCAATGAGGTCACAAAAGACGCAAATGATAAAACTCTCTACATCATTCATGTCAGCACAAACAATTTGAGGCGCAACAGATCGGAGGAATTGCTAGCAAAGTATCATGAGATGATCAAGCCATTTAAAACAAAATCCACTTATGTAATAATATCCAGCATACTCCCAAGGATCACCGCAGAAAATTGTTTCTATGATAAGGCCTTCAGCACAAATAACCATCTCAAACCTCTAGACTTTGTCAATCTGTGAGACCACTTCTATGAGCAACATATTCTTTTCCAGAATTATGGTCTCCATTTGAACTCGGTAGGAGCTGCACAGCTAGGTAGACTTTTACATAATAAAGTTGCCATCTTCAAAAAAAAAAAAAAAAAAAAAAACGCTCAGAGTCTGGGAGCAGTGCAAATACCCGTAAAGTCAGTCATCTGACTGTTTGGGACAGAATTAGAATCTGCTTTGTTAATGCACATAGTCTATGCAAGAAATTTGAGGATTTAGAATCTCATATTTACCTGGATAATTATGACATTGTTGGTATCACAGAGTTGTGGATTAACACATCTGACCATGACTTTTTAGCAGAATACTCATTAACAGGGTACAATATTTTCAGTTGTGAGTGACAACACCGAGCTGGTGGTGGTGTTTTACTATACGTGAAAACTAGTCTCCACCCCTTGTGCTATCCAAACCCAGTATTACCAGCTGAGTATTAAATCACATAAAATGAGTGTATGTCTTGTCTACCATCCTCCAGCACAGACAACTGATACATATGAAAAACTTTATGATCAAATTCCGGACATTTGTTCTCAGGAGTATAGTGTAATTTTTGGTGACTTTAATCTACAAGTAACAAAGTGGGGTGAACCACTAACTGCATACTCAGGAAAAAAGATTTACATGAATCTTCAAGAAAGCGCCCTCTACCAACATGTAGAATACCAAATGGGAAGAAACAATATTGTAGACATCATCTTAACTACAAATGATAACCTAGTTAACAATGTAATAACTGGATCTAAGTTTAGTTCCAGTGATCATTTAATTATACAATTTAATATTACTACTGAAAAACTGAAAGAAACACAGAGCAAAGAAAAAGTCCCAGACTATCGTAGAAAGGATTTCACCAGACTCAGAGCGCTACATTACAACTACTGATTAAAAGCAAATGACTGAAACTGATGACATAAACCAAACATTGGTAACTTTCGCCAAAAAATTTAATGAAGTGGTAAAGTCATGCGTACCACTATGTAACTGGCATCCAGCTAGTAATAATACACCAAAAGGTTTGGTACAGTGAAATTAGAAGTAGCTTAACAGCCCAAAAACATGCTCACCATAAATATGAGACTAAGCAAAATAATGATGTTAAATTAGAGTATGGTAATCTACACTGCATATCAAAAGACACATGAAACGAAGCAAGAGAGGACTGGATATCCACATTACTAACACGTGCAAATCAAATCCTAGAGAATTTTACTGTTACCGGTACATTAGAAAGAAAAAGGTTATGATTATATTAATATGGCCTCTTGAAATGAACAGTAGCAATTACACAGAAAACGAGGTTGAAACTGCGAACTATTTAATGATTATTTTGCATCTGTTTTTACAGTAGGAAGCACCACCAGAAGCCTACTGTCATCCATAAACCAAGCAAATAGCACAGTCCACAATAACTATATTATCCACGATAGCGATATCCTTTCAGTCATAAATAATACAAACATAAAGAAAACCCCTGACCCTGATAAAACATCACCGAGAAGTCTCAAAGAAGCAAAAAATGAGTTACTGCTGCCATTCTCTGTCTTATTCAGTATGTGGTTAAATCCTGGTAAAGTCCGTTGTGAATGGAAACTAGCAATTATAACACCATTTTTGAAAAAGAAAATAAGTCACTCTCAGGAAATTACAGACCAATCAGCTTAACGTCTGTAGCGTGCAAATTAATAGAAGCAATCACAAGACAAAACAGTTAATTATTTTGAAGAAAATAATATAATCAAAGACTTGCAGCATGGACTCAGACATCGACGCTCATGCTTAACTAACTTACTGGACTTCTTCCATGATGTTTACAAATCATATGACGACTCTAGAGCAGTAGGTAATAGTCTACCTCAACGTTAAGAAAGCATTTGACACTGTCCTTCACAAGTGTCTCGTAAGGAAGATAGAATGAAATGAGCAGAAATGGTTACAAGACTGGCTTTCAGACCAAAAACAGCGAGTTGTGATAGTTGGGAAGGAATCCAGATGGTGTAATGTGGTTAGTGGCGTTCCCCAGGGCTCAGTACTTGGACCGACTCTTTTTATTATCTACATAAGCGGTATAGATGAGGGTTTAAATTGTAAAATATCCAAATTTTCAGATGATACTAAATTTACCAATAACGTAACGTCAACGTTACAGTTACAGCTGTTACAAAATAACCTTAATACTTTGGGAAGCTGGGAAGAAAAATGGCAATTGAAATTCAACTTAAAAAAAAATGCAAAGTACTTCATGTTGAAAATAACAACAACCATGTGAATTACAAAATGAACAATATCCCGTTATCAAGCACAGACAATGAAAAGGATGTAGGTGTGATTATACCAAATGACCTAAAACCGAGCAAGCAGTGCAACGATGTGGTTAAATTTGGAAACAAGTTAGCGGGTTTTATTGGAAGAACTTCCACATTTAAATCGAAAAAAAAAAATCAAACTTGCTTTG